>NW_017671371.1:171241-191629 GCF_001879085.1 Nicotiana attenuata | reverse complement strand
TCCCAGCTCAGAGTTCATCTCATGCCCCATCAGCTCAGAGTTCTTCTGCGCCGAGTGCATCTGCTAGTCACTCCGGTGCGAGGGGTTCCCTTCAGTCCCCATCTCCAGCACCGGGTAGTTGATATGAGTGCGAAGAGTTTGGGAATATAAGGAGGCAGTGTCCTCAACTTTGTGGTGGTCAGTTTCAGCAGAGGGATCAGCTCTCGACTTCTGCACCAGTTACTTCATCACCCGCCCAGCTAGCCAGGGGTGGAGTCAGGCAGCCAGGGGTCGCCCCAGAGGTGGAGGTCGATCAGGCGGTGGCCAGGCTCGTTTTTATGCTATTCCAGGCAGGACAGATGCCATTGCTTCGGACGCTGTCATTACAGGTGTTGTTTCAGTCTGCCACAGAGATGCCTCAGTATTATTTGATCCTGGTTCCACCTATTCTTACGTGTCCTCATATTTTGCTCACTATTTGAGTGCGCCCCGGGAGTTTCTTGCTTTAACTGTTTATGTGTCTATCCCGGTGGGCGACACTGTTATTGTAGACCATGTGTACCAGTCATGTGTTGTGACTATTGGGGGTCTGGAGACCCGAGTTGATCTATTGCTATTGAGCACGGTGGACTTTGATGTTATTTTGGGCATGGATTGGCTATCTCCGTGTCATGCTATTCTAGACTGTCATGCTAAGACAATCACTTGGCTATGCCGGGTGTATCGTGGATCGAGTGGCGTGGTGTGACTGATTATGTTCCGAGTAGAGTGATTTCCTTCTTGAAGGCCCAGCGTATGGTTGGGAAGGGTTGTCTCTCGTATCTTGCTTTTGT
The DNA here is from genome assembly GCF_001879085.1 of Nicotiana attenuata. Lineage (NCBI taxonomy): Eukaryota > Viridiplantae > Streptophyta > Magnoliopsida > Solanales > Solanaceae > Nicotiana > Nicotiana attenuata. The sequence continues at coordinate 190,817 of NW_017671371.1, read as the reverse complement.
GAGGGATGTTGGAGCTGAGGCTCCTAGTATTGATTCCGTTCCAGTGGTGAGGGATTTTCCCGATGTATTTCCTGCAGATCTGCCGGGCATGCCACCGGACAGGGACATTGATTTTGGTATTGACCTGGTACCAGGCACTCAGCCCATCTCTATTCCGCCATATCGTATGGCACCAGCGGAGTTGAAAGAATTGAAGGAGCAGCTTCAGGAACTCCTAGATAAGGGGTTCATCCGGCCTAGTGTGTCACCTTGGGGTGCGCCAGTTCTGTTTGTGAAGAAGAAGGATTGCACAATGCGAATGTGCATCGATTATAGGCAATTGAACAAGGTAACAATTAAGAACAAGTATCCCCTGCCTCGCATTGATGATTTATTTGACCAGCTTCAGGGAGCGAGGGTGTTCTCCAAGATTGACCTCCATTCGGGTTATCACCAGTTGATGATCAGGGATTCAGATATTCTTAAGACTGCTTTCAGGACTAGATATGGTCACTATGAGTTTCTTGTCATGTCTTTCGGGCTGACCAATGCCCCAGCAACGTTCATGCATTTGATGAACAGTGTATTTCGGCCTTATCTGGATTCGTTCGTTATTGTTTTCATTGATGATATTTTGGTGTACTCGCGTAGTCAGTAGGAGTACGCGGAGCATTTGCGAGTTGTATTGCAGAGATTGAGGGAGGAGAAGCTTTATGCAAAGTTCTCCAAGTGTGAGTTTTGGCTCAGTTCAGTGGCTTTCTTGGGACACGTGGTGTCCAGTGAGGGTATTCGGGTTGATTCAAAGAAGATAGAGGCGGTTCAGAGTTTGCGTAGGCCGTCCTCAGCCATAGAGATTCGTAGCTTTCTTGGGTTGGCAGGCTATTATCGCCGATTTGTTCAGGGATTTTCATCCATCGCCCTTGACCTAGTTGACTCAGAAGGGTGCTTCATTTGTATGGCCGGACGAGTGTTAGGAGAGCTTTCAGAAGCTCAAGACAGCTTTGACCACAACTCCAGTATTGGTTTTGCCATCAGCTTCAGGTTCATATACCGTATATTGTGATGCTTCAAGAGTTGGGATTGGTTGTGTATTGATGCAGGAGGGTAGAGTTATTGCTTATGCTTCTCGTCAGTTGAAGCCCCATGAGAAGAACTACCCTGTTCATGATTTGGAGTTGGCTGCTATAGTTCATGCATTGAAGATTTGGAGGCACTACTTGTATGGCGTATCTTGTGAGGTATTCACTGATCATCGCAGTCTTCAGCATTTCTTCAAGCAAAAGGACCTTAATTTGAGGCAGCGGAGGTGGCTAGAGTTGCTTAAGGATTATGATATTACTATTCTGTATCATCCGGGAAAGGCCAATGTAGTGGCCGATGCTTTGAGCCGAAAGGCAGTGAGTATGAGGAGCTTGGCGTACATTCCAGTTGGGGAGAGGCCATTTGCAGTTAATGTTCAGGCCTTGGCCAATCGGCTTGTGAGATTAGATATTTCGGAGCCCAGCCGGGTGTTAGCTTGCGTGGTTTCTCGGTCTTCCTTATATGATCGCATCAGAGAGCGCCAGTATGATGATCCGTATTTGCTTGTCCTTAAGGACAGAGTTCAGCATGGCGATGCCAGAGATGTGACCATTGGTGATGATGGTATGTTGAGGATGCAGGGCCGGATATGTGTGCCCAATGTGGATGGGCTTAGAGAGTTGATTCTGGAGGATGCCCATAGCTCGCGGTATTCTATTCATCCGGGTGCCGCGAAGATGTATCAGGATTTGAGGCAGCACTACTGGTGGAGAAGAATGAAAAAAGATATTGTGGGATGTGTGGCTCGGTGTCTCAATTGTCAACAAGTGAAATATGAGCATCAGAGACCTGGTAGCTTGCTTCAGCAGATGGATATTCCCGAGTGGAAGTGGGAGAGGATTACTATGGACTTTGTTGTTGGACTTCCTCGGACATTGAAGAAATTTGATGCTATTTGGGTGATTGTTGATCGGCTGACCAAGTACGCGCACTTCATTCCTGTGTGTACTACCTATTCTTCAGAGCGGCTGGCAGGGATTTATATCCGGGAGATTGTTCGGTTGCATGTTGTTCCGGTTTCTATCATCTCAGATAGAGGTACTCAGTTTACTTTGCAGTTTTGGAGAGCCGTGCAGAGAGAGTTGGGTACTCAGGTGGAGTTGAGCACAGCGTTTCATCCTCAGACGGACGGACAGTCCGAGCGTACCATTCAGATATTGAAGGACATGATGCGTGCTTGTGTCACTGATTTTCGAGGTTCATGGGATGAGTTTTTGCCACTTGCAGAGTTTGCCTACAACAACAGCTATCAGTCCAGCATTCAGATGGCACCGTATAAGGCCTTGTATAGGAGACGATGTAGATCTCCAGTTGGTTGGTTCAAGCCTGGCGAGGCTCGGCTATTGGGGACAGATTTGGTCCAGGATGCCTTAGAAAAGGTGAAGGTGATTCAGGAGAGACTTCGTACAGCGCAGTTGTGTCAGAAGAGTTATGCGGACCGGAAGGTTCGAGATGTATCCTACATGGTTAGTGAGAAGGTATTGCTGAAGGTTTTGCCCATGAAGGGTGTTATGAGATTTGGGAAGAAAGGGAAGTTGAGCCCGCAGTTCATTGGGCCTTTTGAGGTACTTAGGAGGATTGGGGAGGTGGCTTATATGCTTGCCTTGCCACCCAGCTTGTGGAGTGTGCATCCGGTATTTTATGTTTCTATGCTCCGAAAGTATGTTGGGGACCCGTCTCATGTGTTGGACTTCAGCACGGTTCAATTGGATGATGACTTGACCTTTGATATGGAGCCAGTGGCTATTTTGGGTCGTCAGGTTCGAATGTTGAGGTCGAAGGACATAGCTTCAGTGAAGGTGCAGTGGAGAGGTCGGCCCGTGGAGGAGGCTACCTGGGAGACCGAGCGGGAGATGCGGAGCAGATATCCTCACCTATTTGAGGCTTCAGGTATGTTTCTTGACTCGCTCGAGGACGAGCGTTTGTTTAAGTTGGGGAGGATGTGACGACCCGACCCCTCGTCTCATGAGTTACCGCTCCATTTCCCCCATTTTCTGCTTCTTTATGCTTCATTATCAGTGTCTTGTGTGATTGAGTTGGTTTGGAGTGGTTTTAGTAGGAAATGAGACACTTAGTCTCTTTTAAGAAGGCTTGAGTTGGAAAAGTCAACCGGATGTTGACTTGCGAGTTAGAGGGCTCGGATGCAAATTCCGATGGTTCGGTTAGCTTCGAGAGGTGATTTATGACTTAGGAGTGTGATCGGAAGTGGTTTTGGAGGTCCGGTGTGGAGTTAGGCTTGAATTGGCGAAGTTAGTATTTTGGTGATTTCCGGTTGATAGGTGGGACTTTGATCCGAGGGTCGGAATGGAATTCCGAGAGTTGTTGTAGCTTCGTTATGTGATTTGGGATGTGTGTGTAAAATTTCAGGTCATTCGGAGGTGATTTGGTTGGGTTTTTGATCAAATGCGTGTTTCGGAAGTTTTAGAAGAACTTAGGCTTGAATTCGATTTAATTGATGGTTTTGGTGTTGTTTGAGGCGTTTTGATGATTGGAACAAGTTCGAATGATGCTTTAGGATGCGTTGGTGCTTTTGGTTGAGGTCCCGGGGGCCTCCGGGTGATTTCGGATGGCTAAGCGGGAAGTTTTGGACTTTGAGAAAATGCAGAAATTGCAGCAGCTGTGCAGGGATAAATTGGTCTTCGCGATCACGAGCCGGGGGCCGCGATCGCATAGAAGGTTTTTGGCAGGTGGGGTGTTTCCTCTTCGCGTTCGCATTAGAGAGTCCGCGATCGCGGAAGGTGAGTTCTGAAGCATCGCGATTGTGGTGCATTGGCCGCGTTCGCATAGTACGTTTTGAGGTCGTGGGAAATTTGTTCTTCGCGATAGCGAGCCTGGGGCCGCGATCGCATAGAAGGAAATTATAGCTGGGCAGAATGGTTTTTAAAATATTTCATCCGCGAGCCTAGGTCATTTTTCCACCATTGTTGAGTATTTTGAGAGCTCTTTGGGAGAAATTGAAAAGGGATTCGAAGAGGATTGATTGGAGGTAAGTTCTATGAGCCAAAAACGTGATTATATTGTGAAATTAACCTAGAAATTTATGGAAATTTAACTAAAAATGGAAGAACTAGGGCTTGGGTTTTGAGATTTTTAAATTGGAATTTGAAGGGCCATTTGAGGTCGGATTTGAGAGTTTTTGGTATGTATGGACTCGTGGCGAGATAAGGAACCCGTTGATGTAAAAATTTCTAAGTTTCGAGAAGTGGGCCCGGGGCTCGGGTTTTGCTAATTTCGGGATTTTTGATATTTTTCGATTGTTTTCGATTGGGTTTTGTTCCTTTAGCATATAGTGACGTATTCGCTCTGGTTTTTGTCAGATTCGACGAGCGAGGAGGCTGATTTGAGAGGCAAGGGCATAGCGAGCTAGAGTTTTGGCCGGTTTGAGGTGAGTAATGAATGTAAATGATGTCCTGAGGGTTTGAAACCCCGGATTTGCACATCGTAGTGCTATATTGAGGTGAGACACGCGCTTGATGATGAGTGCGGGGTCGTTTACTATTGAGGATTGGGACTTGGTCCGTCCCCAGTGATGTTTTTACTGCGTAATTGATTGAAGCTTATTTGACATCATCATTTTTTTGACTAATTGTCATATTTGGGCTTCGTGCCAACTATTTAAACCCTTCGGGGATTGCTATCACTCTTTTCTCACTATTTTTACATATTACTTGAACTCAGTCCTGTTGTTTAATACTATTTTACAAACTCAGCCTACTCAGATTTGAAACTTAAATGATATTTCTAATGATGTTTCGGGCTGAGAACTACTATTTCATTACGGCCCGAGGGGCTTATGTGATTTCTGGACTGAGTATGGATCGGGCTGCGCACCGCAGCAGTATTATATTGATATTGATACCAGGCCAAGGGCTTAGCTGATGCCACGAGATGGCTTGATATTGCGCTTGGGCCGTAAGGGGCCTCTCCCGGAGTCTGCACACCCCCAGTGAGCGCCGTCGACTATAAATAAATGGATTGGGCTGCATGCCGCAGCGGGTACTAGAGAGTACCGCACTATGTGTTGCATTCCTTTATTCGGCTATCATTTATTTGCTTATCTGTTGTAGCTTTTCCATGTTTCTACTTCACTGGTTTATTGATTTCATACTACTTGGTTTAAACTGCCGTATTATAGATTACAATGTGTTTATCCATGATTTCTTATTCTCAGCCTTTATTTATGTTTATTACTCACTGGGTCGGAGTACTCACATTACTCCCTGCACCTTGCGTTCAGATCCAGGAACACCTGAGGCTGAGTGAGAATTCTCTGTTGAGCAGCGCATATCTGGGAGCATCGAGGTAGCTGCATGGCGTCCGCAGCCTGATCTCTCCCTTCTATCCTTTGTTTTTATTTCGTATTCCCCTAGAGTGACATGTATTAGATTGATAAACCTGTATTAGAGGCTCAGACTTGTGACACCGGATCTTTTGGGCTATGTAGTAGTATTGTTATTTGAAATTCCGCACATTTAACTCTTATTTCAGACTTCTAATATGTTGATTTGGTAATTTAATTGTGTTAGCTAATAATGAACTGTATAATGAATTGGGTTAGGTTGTTAATTGGTCGGGCTTGCCTAGCAGTGTGTTGGGCGCCATCACGACCGAGGTTGGGGTCGTGTCACGGACCTCCACATCACTACTCATGATAAAGAAGCATGTGGAAACTCATAGCCGCCCATGTATGCAACAAGTCAAGAAGCCCTCTCGCCCATCAAGGGCCATCACCCAAATCTTAGCAGAAACACCCTTATACTTCCAAACACTCCTCACCCCCAATACCATAGTACTAATCTCAGGTCTAAGAACCTCATCTAGGCCAATACAAGCAGCACAACTAGCAACTCATCACGGAACCACACAGATTCTCACATTACACAATTCGTACACCAAACCAACACTAACTCAATTATGCAACACAAGTAAAGAAAAGTAAAGTATAAGAATTATCTAACGAGCACAACACCTATAACAACAAAAGTGTAATTCTTCATCAAATCATCCCACAGAGGGAAAACACCACACCAAATATACACAAGGAAATGGTATCCCACATAACATCCGCTGCGGCGTGCAGCCCGCTCCCAAATACTCATCAAGCCAAAATGCTCGAGCTCACTGAACATATAAATACTGATATCAAGCACAACAAAGTGCATAAATAAAAATGTGGGAAAATAAACGAAAGTGCTAAAACATGAAAGAAGCAAGCACGACTAAGGTGCAATAAGCAAATCAACATCACGAGGGCTATCTTGCCCGCATCACCATAAGGCCTGAACAAAATTACTACCTGCGGGGAAATAATCATACAACCTCACCGCCTAACACAACATACAAGAGTAGCACATCTCATATGCTAGGGGCACATATAATATCTCTCCTACCTGATCACATAACCAAAATGACAATCCCCTAGAGGCACACAAATTTGCTCTGACACGATCTACATATTCTCGCTGATCCCCCAAATAGCCCACAACCAAATCCCAATTACCTCCAAATAGGTAAATATCCTTCCGAAAATCCACAACGACCTATCAATCATGCATGCAATTAACTATCTCATCCTCAATGTTTCTCCACAATCCGCAAACAGGAAATAATTCACATATGAGGGCATCTAGCCCCAAAACTTCAGGAATACCAAAAATTTCCATACTCTAACTCCACTACACAATCAAATGGCTGATATATCACTTACACACTATCATTCTGCTGAAGCACTCATATAGAGTTTCTGACCATGTAACAAAATATGAACCTCGAAAGCCTCAACACCCAGTAATCACCCTGCTACCATCCACACACTGTAAACCAAAAATCAAGGTCCTTTCCAAAAATGCACACTCCTCACATATGATAGCCAACAATGCCAACGCTCTATGAATTTCGGATACTAATTTGGGAGAAACCGCAATGTACCACATATTCCTTATGCCCATAGTAGACACCCAACTCAAGCCGTCGAGAACCCTCTAAGATCCGCCCGCACGCAACTAAACCATCAGGACTACACCTCCTCAACTCTACCGAGTCACACAAATCGTCCAATCCAAGAGTGTTGCCTCAAATGCCAGTAGAGAATTCCCATTCAAAAGGACCATTTACTTCCATGGCTATGTTGACCCAACACTACTAAGCTGACTCATTTTTTCGGATAGTCGACATACAATAACTCCCATCAAAGCTCCACATGCAGATGACTCTAGCATGAACCACATAGCCAGAAGCTCATAAACCACTGCATTTCCTTTGAATCACCCCGTCCTGCCGCAACCACTGCACCTACGCTGAATAGACCTTCTACGAATCTGAAGTTGCTCCTCCGACTCCCCTTGATGCTGAAATGTAGATCCATTACTGACGTAGACATATTGCAAGCCCCCAATACCACCTCATGCAAAATCTCGGTCCTTGGTCAAATGCAAACTCCGGGAATCCACCAATATTACATATATACATATCTCCAACCCATACTGATATAAGTCTGACTCTGCAATCTGAATACTCCTATTGGACTCTTCCACTTGGCGCAAAGCCATGGGAAACAATGTCTGATAATCCACAAAACTACTCTTCATAGCTCGCATAACACAAATCACAAGGTACTCCAACACCACCAACTACTCCCAATCAACACCCACCTCGTGACCTTGCCAAAAATTACGACGACTAGTTAACCAATTAAACCTTCCCAGCTCGCACTCATCAACCAGATGTCGGAAACCGCTGCGCCTCCATATGAACAACTGAATAGTCTCTCAATATCCTCTGGGTCTTCAGTCCGAACAACATGTTGAGACAATGTCTGAGCATCCCTGACTCATTCATAATCCGTTTGTAGCATCACGAATCACTGGCGTATGGCGAACGCTGAGAGCGTAACATTATACATGAGTGGATGTAAAGGAACATAAGTTATATACTTCGAGCTGAATCAATATCGCACGATAAGGAATGAAAGAAGGGGAATTTCCTAACAGTTCTGTAGCCTCTCGAAGATAAGTACAGACGTCTCTATACCGATCCGCAAGACTCTACTAAACCTGCTTGTGACTCGTAGCACCCATGAACCTAGAGCTCTGATACCAACTTGTCACGACCCAAAAATCCCTCCGAAGGAGTCGTGATGGCACCTAGTCTCTAAACTAGGTAAGCCTGACATAAACTGAAATAACATTGATACTTACTAACTTTAAATTAACCACCTCTGACTAATTCAAAATTCCCAAAACTGGCGGTACAAGTCACGAGACTATCTAAGAGTAATTACACAAAATAATACATCACTGCCCCGAAACAATGGAGCAAATGGAAATAAATACAAATAAAGGTGACTCCGAGACCTGAGAACGCTGTAGCAGGTTTACCTTGAGTCTCCATCGCGATGACCCGCACAGCTACTATCAATCAACCTGGATCTGTACACAATGATGTACAGAAGTGTAGTATGAGCACACCACGGCGGTGCCCAGTAAGTATCAAGACTAACCTCGGTGGGGTAGTGACGAGGAACGGTCAGACACCTACTGGTCAAATAAAATGAACATGATATGATAATAAAACATCAAGATAAATTTAACGAAGCAATATCAACTGCGGAGAGAAAATCCAAGTACAAACAGTATAAACAATAAAGGGAGAACACGGATAGTAACGAATGGAAACCAAGTAAATCAGACAACCCAAGCAATTCAACACTGACATAACAGAGACGGAGAAAAGTAAGAATGTATCAAATTAAAGAAAACAACGTTAACTCAATCAATCACATCATGTTTAATACACCCTCCCGATCATTTCAATCCTCGATATCTCATACCATAATCTCAACTTTCGAACTTTCAGCACATACGGCACCTTGTTCCCACATATTTTCCATCTCACTCTTAACAACAAAATACACATGATATACAATACAAAATGTCCTTACAAATGCACTTAAGATGTTCAAGAAATCCTATTTACATAATATAAATTACATTACAATTTCTAAATAAATAAGGAAAAATCGGTGGGGAAAGATGTAGTTGTTTTTAGAAATCATTCGAGTAAGAAAGTACCCCTTTCAATTTAAAATACAACATCGGAAGAATTTATTACCTTTAACAGGGGAGCTGATAACTTAAAACTTAGTAGAATTTCCTTTTTTTTTAAAAAAAATTCAACCTCAGACGGTTTAAGGGGATATAATTGAGAACTCAATTGAATTAAGGATGTAACAATTATTGAAGTTTGAAGTATTAGAAGGTGTATATATATATATATGGAAGTATTAGAAGGTGTATATATATATATATATATATATATATATATATATATATATATATATATATATATATATATATATATATATATATATATATATACGGTGAGGTATTGAAAACATTGTGGATTCTAACACAAAGGATCACAGCAATAAGGGATTAAGAAGCTTAAACATTTGAATTGACAACAACAAATAAACACAGCAGCAGAAAGTACACGGCATCACCCTTCGTGCTTTTACTCTCGTTCTCACCATAAGAACCAATATCCTCTTTTATTCTTTCTTGTTGCGGCGTGAAACCCGATCCAAATCATATAATATTGTTGCGGCGTGCAACCCGATCCATATAATATTGTTGCGACGTGCAACCCGATCCAAATCATATAATGATGTTGCGGCGTGCAACCCGATCCATATAATATTTTTGCGGCGTGCAACCCGATCCATATAATATTATTGCAGCGTGCACCCCGATCCCAATAAACAAATCAACATAAATCACGAAAGAATCCTGGCAAGGGAATAATAAGGAAACAACAATATCTCGATAAGGGAGTCAACAGCAAGAATAACCACGTCCCGGCAAGGGAACCAACAGTAAGAATTAAATATCTCCCGGAAGGGAATCAGCTATAACCAAACTTGTACCAACAATTAACTTCACAATGAAATCCCAACTACGCCACAAGACATAATAAGCACGTGATAACTACACTGACAACCACAACAATTGGACATGTAATCTATTTGCACAAAGTCATAGAGGAACTCACAATCAAGAAGTATCAAAACAATAAGGAAGGCAATCACTTCAATTAAGGCAATTAAGGGTCAATGTAACACGTAAGAATTAGAGGAAAGCTAACAACATCATATGGAGCATATAGAAACAATTTAAGCAACTAGGAAACCCAATCATAACATGATACTTTCCACATAAGGACCTAAGAACCCTAGAGGCAAATTTCCCACAAATAAGTCCGAGCACACACTCGTCACCTCGCATGCATGGACTACAATTAGCATAGAAAAATCAATTCCTAAGGAGAAGTCCCCCACACAAGGTTAGGCAAGATACTTACCTCAAAGACTACAACTCGGTACTCTAAAATGGACTTCTCGGGCGAAAAGACCTCCGGACAGCTCAGATCCAACTATAATAACTCCAAAACACACATAAATCGAATAAGGGACTATTCCGAGTAATAAAGTTTCAATCTTTACAAAAATATAAAAATCGACCCAAAAGTCGACCCCCGGGGTCGCACCTCGGAACTCGTCAAATTTTACAAAATCCGACCACCCATTCCAAAATGAGTTCAACCATACAAAATTTATCAAATTCCGATAACATTTGAACCCTCAAATCATGATTTTTCATTTTAGGAATTTTATTCAAAAACCAACATTTTACCCAACCCAAATCACAAATTAAATGATAAAAATAAAGACAAATTCATGGAATATAATCAATTCTAGGTGAACAACACTTACCCAATCGTTTTGCTTGAAAAACCCACAAAGAGAATCGCCCAAAACCGAGCTCTAGAACTCCAAAAATCTTAAATATGGCCTAACCCTTGATTTGGAAAACTTATATTCTGCCCAGATATTAGAGAATTGCGAACGCGGAGGAAGTATCACGTTCGCGAAGAAGAAAAATGACGGCTTCCCAGATGTGCTTCGCGAACGCGACAGCACGCGCGCAAATGTGAAGAAGGAAAATATTATGGCCCAGAGACTGCTCTTCGCGAACGCGTGAAGTAGTACGCGAACGCGAAGAGTGGAATTGCATAACTACGCGAACACGTGAGGGGGACGCGATCGCGAACGCGAACGCGATGAGGGATAAAGCAGAGCTTCGCGAACGCGAGGGGTGTTACGCGAACGCGAAGAAGAATTTCCAGGTGGTCAGCAACAAAGCTTCGCGAACGCGAAAGGCTTTTCGCGATCGCGAAAGAGAATACCAGAATGACGCAAAATTTTGCAGACAAGTCCAAAATGACATTACGGAGCTTTTCCAACTCTCGGAATCGCATTCCGACGCTGATATCACAAAAGTCAGCTATGGATCAAACTTCTCCATTTTCCAAACTTTTGCCGAAACGCCTCAAATTACCCTACGGACCTCCAAATCCGAATCCGGACGCGCGCCTGAGTCCAAAATCACCATACGAAGCTGTTGAAATCACCCACAACCCATTCCGGAGCCGTTTACTCAAAAGTCCAATTCTGGTCAAATTTTCACTATTTAAACTTCCAAAACTAGGTTCCTTCTTCCAGTTCAACTCTGATTCATCCGGAAGCTTAATCCAACCATGCACACAAGTTGATACAAAATGTGAAGCTGATCGAGACCTTAAACTACCAAATCGTGCGCAATTGCTCAAAACGACCAGTCGGGTCATTATAATAATAAATGAGTGGATTGGTTTGTTTAGATATGCCATTACATTCTTGAAAGTACTAGGGACATATCTTCCTCTGATGCTTGTTTGCCATATGGTCTGCTCATTTCTCATATCCTCGAAGTTATTTAGATTTGGCACCCTTTACACCCAAGCACATTACCTGCACTTATGATAAACTAGCTTTTTCAATGATGGGGTACACCTTGGGTGATGATGGATGGGTTAAACGCGCCAAAGTTGACAGTATTCCAGTGCCAGTTGCAGTTCAAACTGAACAACCAGCATCTCAATCGACTGCCTCTCAAAATCTTCAACCTATGCAGAAATATTTGGATGTGGTAAGACAACTTGTGGTTAAGATGAAGGAACAAGTGGAGAAAACAGGGAAGTCACTAAGGAGACAGGTACAGATGTGGCTAAGCTCAGAATGGATATAGGAGCTACGTGGAGAGAAGGAATCAGGGCTTCCAATTCTATGACTGAAAAAAATTGATAAGCTAGTCAAAGATGTCGAGAATTCCTATGACTCATTCTGCACCAAAGTGATCAACACCCTCAAGTACTTCCTGGGAAGGCACTAATGTGTACTCGTGTGATGGGTTCAAAACAATTTTTTTTCTTGCTTGCTGGTGGTTTTTATAAACTTTCTTTTGCTTGGGTCTGTATAACCTATGCCTCTGCTGAATTACTTTATTTTGTACATTACTTCCTGTATTTCTCTTGCTAGTGTTGTTTTCTTTTCTTTTTTGATTGATGTTAAAGGGGGAGAACATGGTAAGAGAAGTAAACAAGTTTGAGCAGCAATTCAACCTCTTAGGGGGAGCAAGCATCAAGTCAGGGGGAGCTCTCAAGGGGAGCAAATATCAAGCTAGAAAGGGAAGTTTCATAATTAATGCTTACAGTTTTTATTAATGTTTACTCTCTCTTGATTGTCATCATCAAAAAGGAGGAGATTGTTAAGTTAAATTTCAAGGTTTCAATGATGACAATGTTTAGCTGTTCTATTTCGCAGGAATCGTCAAAAGGAAAAGAAAAGCAATCTCAAGCTGTCTAAAGGTGTGATTGCTAAATCAATGCACCTACAGAAGGAACCAAAAGGCTGTTGATCTACTCGGCCTCAATCAAGGCAATCAGCTTTCCAATCAAGGCAAACAGTTTTCCAATCAAGGAGTTATTGCCATATTCAGTCTCATCAATTAAAGCTCAATCAAGGGATTGACTGTCTCCTAAATGAAAAGCTGTGACAAAGGAAAGTCACGATCGAATATGGTCTTTCCCAAAGAGCAGAATTCGAAGAGGCACCCCTTGGGTCAAGTCCTTTCAAATATCTCGTGCCTCTATTTTTAGTCAAGGACTCAACAACTATTTTCCTCATGTATAAGAAGATTTCTTGGTTCAATAGGAAGACTTGCGCAACTACATACATCTAAGTCTTCTTACTTCTTAGCCTAAACACTACAATCTAAAGTTTATCAATGTCTCAAAAGATAGGAAGAAGTTAGATCACAAAAGAGAGTTGTGTCATTATCATGATTCACTGATTACTATACTTCGTTGGTGGTGAACGAATCAAAACCATCCCTGTTGTAATTCTTTCAAGATCTATAAGGAACCCTTCTGACCCAAGGGAAACTGGATGTAAGTACCACACTGGTACCGAACCAGTATAAAATTGTTGTGTGTCTTTCTCTATTTATTTACTGTCACTTTACTTCTTCTCTCGATCTAGTCAACTAAAATCACCGTTAGTCGACTAAGTTTTTAACAGACCACGATTCACCCCCCACCTCTTTTACTTTCATAGAGCATATTCATGGAGACAACGAGTAAATCCATTGTCTTGAAAGTACTTGTCGATGTAACTATTCCATGCGCACGGGGCTTGCTTTAATCTATATAAAGCTTTCTTCAACCGCAACAATTTATCGTCGTGGTTTTTTGCCACAAAGCCCAATGGTTTTTCAACATAGACTTCTTCTTCAAGATAGCCATTCAAAAAGGTTGACTTGGCGTCTAACTGATAGATATTCTACTTCATTTGTGCCGCTAAAGAGATCAACAAGCGAATCGTCTCCATGTGGGCAATAGGTGTATAGACTTCTTCGTATTCAATCCTTTGCCTTTGCTTGTAGCCTTTAGCCACAAGTCGTGTCTTGTATCTCTCCACATCTGCATCAACATTTTTGTTTGTCTTGTATACCCATTTTACTCCAATTGCTCGATGACCCCTGGGAAGAGTTGTTAACTCCCAAATGTTGTTCTTCTCTATTGACTCAGTCTCGTTCTCCATGGATCGTCTCCACCTTTTGTCTGTAACAACTTCATCAAAGTTCATTGGTTCACTATTAGCAAAGTGACAACATAAAAAATCAAAATTAGTAACTTCTTATGTGTTCTCATAGAGCTCTTGAATACTCCTCATCCATTACGGCTATTCATTTGAGCTTTCTTGAGAAGAAGGAGATGCAACATTGGTTGGAGAAGGAGGTGGAGTTGTATCCTGCATAGGCTCCACAGTCTCTAGTTCTTCTTCATCAGCAAAGTATGGAAGAAAATCATATGAAGTTTCTTCATGAGCTTCTCAGTTCCATGCCAATTCTTCATCAAATTGAACATTGCGACTTACCACCATTTTGACGCTACTTGGGTTGTATATCTTGTAGCCTTTGGAACTCGTATCATTGCCAACAAACACATGCTTGACACTTCGATTGTCAAACATCGCTCTCCCTTGTTGTGGTACATGAGCATAGGCTATGCTCCCAAAGATTCTCAAGTGCTTAACACTTGGCTTTCTTCCACTCCATGTTTCTTGAGGGGTTTGATTTCTAACATTTCTTGTTGGAGACCTGTTGTTCAAATAAACTACACAAGAAACAGCTTCAGCCCAAAATTCCTTGAGCATACTTTTAGCTTTCAACATACATCTAGCCATATTAAGAATCGTTCGATTCTTTCTCTCTACAACTCCATTTTTTTGGGGTGAATAAGGTACCGTTAGAGGGCAACAAATTCCATGAGACTGACAGAAGTCATTAAATACTTTTAAAGTGAATTCGCCTCCTCTATCGGACTTTAAAGCTTTTATTTCATAGCCACTTTCTTTCTCCATAAGTACTTTAAAAATTTTAAAAGTAGCAAAAGCTTCAAATTTTTTGTTTAAGAAATAAACCCAAGTCTTTCTGCTAAAGTCATCAATGAAAAGTAGAAAGTATTAACTATTACCAAAGGAAGGTGGATTAATTGGTACACACATCGGAGCGAATAAGTTGGAGCTTCTTGGTTGATCTTGATATGGCCTCGTTTTGAAAACTTCTCCTTACATGTTTTCCAAGAAGAAAAGCTTCACACTAGTCCAACTCATAGTGCGCAGGGATCTACCAGAATCCCTATCCGTAGCCCCAAATGTAAATACTCAGTACTGGGGGAATCTACCAGGTGCAGTCCCATAGTTCCAATGTAAAGGTGCAGGGGGATCTCCCGGAATACAAATCCGTAGTCCCAAAGTAAACAAACAGGGGGATCTCCCGGGATACACGTCCCGTAGTCCCGAAGAAAATACACAGCAACAACACGAGGAGTACTCAATTCAATTAAATTTCACACCAAGGTAAAACAAGTATTTCGAACCTAGCATGCTGCACATAATCCAAATAAGGCAGTTGAGCAAATAAGCAATTAAATCAATTAGACATGCCTCCCTAAGCTAACAACAGGCTTAAATTGCAAGTAGTATAAACAGGAAAGGAAACACAATTTTAGTTACTTAATGAAAACCGAATTTTCAACAATTAGCACAAGTACGCACTCGTCACCTCACGTACAAGGCATTCTAAATATCAACAATACAAAATCCTAAGGGGAGTTCCCCCACACAAGGTTAGGCAAGCCACTTACCTCAACCGGCTCAAAAATCAACCCGAAACCACGTTCTTGCCATGAGTGCTCGACTCCAAATGGCCCAAATCTATTCAATTCAATTGCATAATGTAAATATAACTTCAAGTAACTGATTCCTCAAATAAATTCTAAGCTAATACGCGAAATTAGGTAGAATGACCAAAACGCCCTCCGGGCCCACATCTCGGAATCGGGTAAAATTTAAATTTTCAGAATCCTTATACTCTCACGAGTTTAACCATATCAAAATTATCAAAATCCAATGTCAAATTCCTAATCAAAACTTGAAATATAGGTTTAAGAACTTTCTCCAACTTTTCCCCCAATTTTCATCCCAATCCGAAATTAAATGACAAAACTAAGATTAGATTAGAGGAATACAACTAGAAAGGGATTAGGAATCGTTACCCACTGATTTCTTCTTCAAAAATCTCCCAAAATCGCCCTCTCCCGAGCTCCAAATTAATTTTTCTAACTTTTGACTCTAAACCCTCGTTTTGCCCCTTTGCTGACCAGTGAAACTGCATCTGCGGCTCTGGGATCGCACCTGCGGTCCTGCTCCTGCGAAGACTTGGCCACATCTGCGGTCTCGCTCATGCGATGACAAAGGTGATACACTGCCTTTCCGCAGATGCGGTGCCGCTTCTGCGTTGCCCTTGACCGCATACGCGGTCAACTCCCTTTTCGCCTCAAACCGCATCTGCGGTACTTCAAACGCTTCTGCGGGCTTGCACCTGCGGTCCCCAAGCCGCAGGTGCGGTTATGACAGCAGACTAGCAGCTTCAGCTGTAAACTCTCAACTCCAAACTTCCCGTTAACCGTCCGAAATCATCCCGAGGCCCGCGAGACCTCAACCAAAGCACGAACAAATCATATACCACTATCCAAACTTATACCAATCTTCAAAACACCTCAAACAACATCGAAACACCAAATCATCATCGAATTCAAGCCTAAGAATTCAAAAACTTCCAAATTACACTTTCGATCAAAAAGTCTATCAAACCTCATCCGAATGACCTGAAATTTTGCAAGCACGTCACATTCAACACTACGGAGCTACTCCAACTTTCGAAATTCCATTCCGACCCCGATATCAATATCTCACTATCGAACCGGAAACTTCAAAATTTCAACCTTGGCATTTCAAGCCCAATTAAGCTATGGACCTCCAAAACACAATCCGAACACACTCCTAAATTAGAAATCACCCAACGAAGCTAACGGAACCAACGGAATTCCATTCTGAGGCCGTCTTCACACTGTTCCGACTACGGTCCAAATTCTAAAACATAAACTCTCATTTAGGTACTAAGTGTCCCAAAACTCTCCGAAACTCCAATTAAATCCTCCCGGCAACTCACAATAGCAGACACAAATACGGGGAATGCAGTTAATAGGGGATCGGGGCGTAAATTCTTAAAACGACCGGCCGGGTCGTTACATCCACCCACACTTAAACATTCGTTCGTCCTCGAACGAGCGTAGAAACATACCTGAAGTAGTGAAAAGATGAGGGTAACGACTGTGCATATCCTGTTCGGTCTCCCAAGTCGCCTCCTCGACCGACTGACCCTGCCACTAAACCTTCACTGATACAATGTTCTTTGACCTCAGCTTTCGAACTTGCCTTTCCAAAATTGCCATCGGCTCCTCAACATAAGATAGATCCTTGTACAACTGGACTGAACTGAAATCCTACACGTGCGACAGATCACCGTGATACCTCTGGAGCATCGAAAAATGAAATACCGGATGAACTCCTGCCAAGCTGGGAGGTAAGGCAAGCTCATAAGCAACCTCCCCAACACGCCTCAATATCTCAAAAGGGCCAATAAACCTCAGACTCAACTTCCCTTTCTTCCCAAATCTCATAATGCTCTTCATAGGCGAAACCCGAAGCAGAACCCGCTCTCCAAACATATAGGAAACATCACGAACCTTCCGGTCCGTGTAACTCTTCTGTCTGGACTGGGCTGTACGGAGTCTATCCTGAATCACCTTAACCTTCTCCAATGCATTGTGAACCAAGTCTGTGCCCAATAATCTAGCCTCACCCAGCTCGAACCAACCCACTGGGGATCTACACCACCTACCATACAAGGCCTCATACGGTGCCATCTGAATGTTGGACCGATAGCTGTTGTTGTAAGCGAACTCCGCCAGTGGCAAGAACTTATCCCAAGACCCTCCAAACTGAATCACACACGCACGGAGCATATCCTCAAGAATCTGAATAGTGCGCTCGGACTGTCCGTCCGTCTGAGGGTGAAATGCTGTAGTCAACTCCACCCGAGTACCTAACTCATGTTGTACGGCCCTCCAAAACCACGATGTGAACTGAGTACCTCTATCTAAAATAATAGAAACCGGAATACCATGCAGTTGGACAATCTCCCGGATATAAATCTCCGCCAACCGCTCCAAAGAATAGGTGGTACACACAGGAATAAAGTGTGCGGACTTGGTCAGCCGATCCACAATAACCCATATGGCATTGAACTTCCTCAAGGTCCGTGGGAGCCTAGTTACGATGTCCATGGTGATCCGCTCCCACTTCCACTCCGGAATCTCTATCTGTCGACGCAATCCACCCGGTTTCAGGTGCTCATACTTCACCTGCTGACAATTAAGGCACCAAGCTACAAACCCACCTGTATCTTTCTTCATTCGCCTCCACCAATAGTACTGTCTCAAATCCTGGTACATCTTCGCGGCACCCGGATGGATGGAGTACCGCGAACTGTGGGCCTCCTCTTGAATCAACTCTCGAAGACCATCAACATTGGGTACACAAAAACTCGACCCTGCATCCTTAATACCCCGTCATCACCAATGGTCACATCTCTGGCATCGCCATGCAAAATCTTGTCCTTGAGGACAAGCAAATGAGGTTCATAAAACTGATGCTCCCGGATACGATCAAACAAGGAAGACCGAGAGACCACGCAAGCTAGAACCCGATTGGGCTCCGAAAGATCCAATCTCACAAACTAGCTGGCTAAGGCCTGAACATCCATCGCCATGGGCCTCTCTGCTGCTGCTAAATAAGCTAAACTCTCCAAACTCTCTGCCCGGCGGCTCAAAGCATCGGCCACAGCATTGGCCTTGCCCGGGTGATACAAAATAGTGATATCATAGTCCTTCAGCAGCTCTAACCACCTCATCTGGCACAGACTGAAGAGCTTAGCTAAGCGCTTAGTGCGTCCGCACTCGATTTTGTGCGGTCCTCAATAGCCCCGCAGGGGTATTTTTTGTCCAGCATTTTTGGCCTAGTATAAATAGTTTTCTTTTCCCATTTTTAGGTCATGAGTTAGATTCTACAGCTGAGCTCGCTCATGAATAGAGTTTTCTAAACTTTTGGAGTAATTTTACAAAGAGTTTTACCATTGAATCTTCAAAGTTTTAATTTGCAATTTAATATTATGGGTTTATCTTCATCTATTTCTTTGTTTCCTCTATATCATGAGTAGCTGACCCATCAGCTAGGGTTGTGGCTCAACCCTAGTGTGGTTAATTGATGGGTCTTGTGTTTTTAAGGTTTGATTGTCTAATGGGTGTTTGATATTTGGACTAATTTATGGTTTATTGTTAAATTTAGTGGTTGCAAACACTAGTTTTATGCTTAGTTGATTTTGGTTGTTCTTGAGAAAGAGAGCCTAAGCTATAAAATTAGTCAACGAGGACTTGGGGCGTACTCAAGATAATTGATAGCCCCAATTAAAGGGTTTGAACGGAGATCGTAAATACCCGACTTGAACCTAGATTGCTTTGCACAAATGATCATACCCAATTGATCTTGAAAAAGTCAATTAGGCAAAATCACTCGAACTACCGAGAGTATAGAGTGAGTAGGAATCATGCTTTTGCATTGAATATTTTTGTGGCATCTGTTTTCATATTTTCTTGCCTTGCAATTTGATATCTTCTC
>NW_017671371.1:115383-169471 GCF_001879085.1 Nicotiana attenuata | reverse complement strand
TAAAAATCCTGCTTCTCTGAACAGTCGGCCCACCGCGGGACCGACAAAAATGCACCGCGGCCTCGGTGGCTCCTGTTGCGGTCCGCACAAAATGGAACGCGGACCGCATTGGCATCAATCCTCCAACATGGCAGCTCTCTGAAGTTTAGCTTTGCGGACCTCACAGAATCGAGTGCGGCCGCAATGAAGTCAATGCGGACCGCACAGAATGGAGTGCTGCCGCATCACTTGGCTGCCTGAAATTGAGCATTCTCTGAATCTCTCCTTTGCGAACCGCACAGAATAGAGTGCGACCGCATTGGTCCTGTTTTGCTGAACTTGGACTTGTTCTTGGTACTTGTGCATGTTTCACTTTTTTTTGAGTTGGTTTTGACGAATTGTCACCTTGTTGATCAAACCCTGCAATCAAGTACAACACGTAAGCCTTTGGGACTATTTTGTACACATTTCTAATCAAAACTCAAGTAAGAAGGAGTGTAAAATGCATCATAATCCCTAGTTATCAACTCCCCCAAACTTAAGCTTTTGCTTGTCCTCAAGCAAACAAAATCAGACCCACCCCTTAAGAGTAAATCCAAGAAAATTCAGCTGACCTAAAGTGACCTCAACTAGCATCAATTGGGACTAACAATTGCCCTCAATTCAAATGAATCATTAACAACATTCACTCTTTTAAACACCATGGATCTAGTGCGACACAAGAGCATCAAGAGTTGACTCAACACATCAAAGAAACTCTTTCTATTACTTTGGTCATTGTGGAACCCAAACTCACACATCCTCGACTCTCCCTAAGCAAACCTCACCTTTAGGATAGTAGCACTCAGAACGAGGTTAATGGAAATACACTCATCTCTCTCAAGGAAAAGTCACAAGTCCGGCACTAGGTACCATATGCTTGCCCCTTATGTGAGTCACCACTAATGTAAGCTTCATTCAACTCAAGATCATATAGGGCTTTTGTGGAGACATAGTGAAGGCTTTTGGTTTAGGGTAAGAAATGTTTGGTCTAAGTAGGTTCCATCTTCCCTTTAGCACTTCTTTTGCTTCATTTTGGCACACATTCACTTGACTTTTTAAGTCATTTCACTTCTTTCTAAGGGGTTAGAGAGACACACTGTCACTCTTTCTTGTTCATTTCAAATCTTTTCTCCTTTCTAAACTTTCCACACCTTTCATTCTTTGCTTTTATTGAATCCCTTCATTCTTTTCTACATTGAACATTCTTTTTGTCTTTTTGATTTTCTTTCTTTTTCATTGCCTGTCCTTTTCTTCATTTTGTACCTTTTACCACTTTGTTTCAATCCTCGTCTCTCCCCCCAAACTTATACTTTTGCCATGTGCTAAGGAAAGATCGGGTGCCAAGAGAGGGTATCTTTAGAACGGGTAAAGGCTTGTATCGTGGTTCTTGAAGGCAAAAGGTCTAAGGCTCAAAAGGGCTGACTAGGGATTTTATCTTGGTAGGCTATGGAGATGTTCAAGGTATCATTCGGACCAAGGAGAGCCTATAATCACGTCTCAAGTCAAATTACACTTAGGATTTCGCCTAGACAAACATTCAGGGAAAGTTCTAGACCAATGGCTCAGGACTTGGACTTGCAATTCAAATTCTCACCACACAAGCTTTGGGATTGCTAAAGACACGGAGTCGGGGACCCACAATAATCTTATATAAGATTTGAGCAACACAATGGTCCCGAAAAACCACTTAATGATTATCGGCCAACACAAGAGTCTCAAGGTCACAACTTTTACCATCCTACACACAACGATTTGTTTTTGACCATGGGATCAAAGACAAATGTGTTAGGCCCAAGTGAAGCTTTGCTTGAGGCACCCTTACCAACTAACTACTAAACAGCAAAAAGAAAAAAGACTCAAACCCTTAAGAGGGTTGTCATGCCATCCATCATCGGGAAGAGCAACCCGGTTCATACAAATTCCACCTTTGGAAAGACCGTGGCATTAAGAAAACCAAAAGCTTATTGCAAAAACTCAAAACAAGAAGCTACGAACATAAAATAAGAAGCTAAGAAATGAAAAATGCGGAAAGTGAAATAAATATGTACAAGAGGGGATTTAGACGAATATACAATAGGGAGAATGAATATATAGATAAGAAGGTAACTTTATATACAGACCCAAAGTAAAAAGTATGAAAAGTGCAATGAAATGCTAAAGTTATATACATATCTAAGATAAAAAAAGAAAGAAATCATAAAATATTATCATATGTACAGTCATCCAAATCAAAATAGGATTACCCCCTCAAATGAAAGCTAGCATTGTCCTCAATGCCAACTAACTAAACTAAGCACAAAAAGGGAGAAGTGAGGAAAAAGAAACTCACTATGGGTCCTCCGTCTGCATGGGGTCCTGAGTCTGGGACCCTGGGTCCTCTGTCTGCTCGGGAACCTGTGACTGGCTCCCTGTGGCCTGTGGCTCTGCTGGGACCTGTGCCTGGACCTAGACTAAGTCCTGGGCTGACTCCTGGGGCTGGCTGGAGGAATCTCCCTGCGGGTCCTCCAACTGTATGACTGTGTCATCTGAACGGGGAATCACCCTCCTCCTCTTGGGAGGCCTCTCTAACTCCTGCTCTGGCTGGGGCTGGGCTGCTGGTGCTGGGTCATGCAATAACAAATCTAAAGGCAGCTGACCCGCCTTCAGCCTGTCAACCTCTACCCTGAGCTTCTTTACCGACTCCTTTGAAGCCCGAGTCTTCCTCATTTTCTTTGCCTCCTTTGCAAGCTCCTTGAGTGCTTTTCCATGTGAATCAATGGCCTCTGTGATCAATTTCTGGTTCTCTAGGAGCTTCTTCTGGTTGTCCAGAAGCTCCTTGAGAGTGTCCTCAAAGGACTGTGGGACCTGTGGAGGGGGAGGTGCTGACTGGGTTGCCACCGTAGTAGATAGTACAGACAACGTAGAAGAAGCTGTTTGCATCCAGTTGTTGATGCCGACGAGGGCCTGGCTCAGACGGTGGGCAGTCAATGGGTAGGCAGAGGTGGAAGGTATGTCTGGAGCTGTAGAAGTGGATGGACCTGGGGGCATGTCTGCTGAGGTGGAAGGAGGCTGAGTAGGAGCCACTACCACTACTGGCTCTTCAGACTGGCCAGTTGAAGCAGTGGCTTTTCCCTTGTAGTTCTTGCCTTTAGGGTTGTTATCACCGTGCAGGCTGTACCACAGTGCTTTTGCTTTCACTTTCACATCAAATTTCTGCTTCTCTACCTCTAAGTCCTTCAGATACATGCTCAAGAAACTGGGAAGGGATAGTTTCTGTCACCTTTGTTTACCACCCGTGTAATAACCCGAGACATCACATTCCCGATGTTAATCGGGTACCCCGCCATGATTGATGCTACCAATATAGTCCGGTGAAGAGGGAGTGATTTGTCGTGGGTAGTGGGGTCTAGTCTGCTGCACACGAATGTCTCCCACCCCTTAGCCTCGAAAATCAAACTTCTCCTTAAGATCTTCACTCTCGCATTCAACCAATCGGGGGTGGTACCTGGGATTGCCAAGTACTATGCCAACCAAGGACGATCTTCCTCACCCAATGCCATCTTCTCTAAATATAATGATTCGTCCTCCTCATTGAAGCCCCAGTAGTCATTTATTGCTTTTCCATCAAATAGTACTTTTAAATTTCGCACCTTGGTCACTTTGGTGCCCTTTTTGATGTGGGCAACATTGGGGTAGAACTCCTTGACCAGGTGCTCGTTTGCATCCTCACAGTTGCTTAAGAAGTACTCCCAGCCCACTCTCTCTCTTAACTGTCTTCTCACATTGGGGTTGTGAGGCAATAGGTCTCTATTGATGAAACTTCGTTCAGGTATTAGCTTCCTCTCGGGCCACCACTCTCTGAACTTGTGATAGGCAACCTCACTCACAAACCCGTCTTGTCATGCCTCCGTATTTCTAGTTCTCTCTACTCCTCCCACCTGAGGCTCACCCCCTTCTACTTTATCCCCTATTTCTGCTACAGGGCTCTCTCTGGATAGTGAAGCTGTAGGAGATGTGGAATATTCTTTGGCACTGCCAGCGGCTGAGCCCTCTGACGACTTAGAAGATACATGCACTGGTGCTCGGGCAGTGGGGGAGCCTTGAGGAGTAGGTTCATCTGTCAGCCTAAACCTGTTCGGGAAGTCATCTATAAACTCCGGGACAGAGCCAGAGTCAGACAACTCCCGGGAAGGCTCATACTCACTTCTCGATGAGTGGGAAGCAGCTCTATCAGCGGCCCAGATCGCCTTCCTTGTTGCTTTTATTGCTTCCCGAACTAGGGGGATCAGTTTTATCTTTCCACGTTCCCTCCCCGGGGAGGGCTCTCCTCGTCCTGTTGTTTATCACATTTGCGTCTTGATCTCACCATTGTCTACAAACACATTCAGTTCTGCTTTGTTAGTATCAATAGATCAATTAATTCAGTGTTGCAGGAAAATAGTTGCAGACAGTTAAAAGTTACGGAATGCGGACCGCACGAAATGCAGTGCGGCCGCAAAGAGGCCACTGCGGACCGCACAAAATCCATTGCGGTCCGCATAGAGGTGGGGTTCAGACTACCCACTCTCTGAATCTGTGCATCGCGGACCGCACAAAATGCAATGCGATCCGCATTGAGGCACTGCGGACCGCACGAAATGCGATGCGGCCGCAGTCTTCAAGTTCCACTTTCAGATGTTATTTCACCGGGGTCTGCACTAAATTGTATTGTGGACCGCACAAAAACCACCGCGGTCCGCACTGAGTGCCCAGCAGTAACACCAACCTAGGGTTCAATGTTTTGTCCATTTTTTTGTCCAAATTTTTACCTAATAATGATTCCCTAGGTGTTGCTTCAGTGATTTATCTAATTATGCCTAATTAAAACAGGGTTAACTAACCTAAGCTACAAATTGAAAGAAAAATGGGAAGAACAGAAGAAAAACTAAGAGAAAAATAAAAATCAAAAGTAAATAACAAAATTAAACAATTAAGAAGGAATTAAAGTTACCAGAAATGAGATGCACTGATGATTAATCGCGACTAAGCAGATGAGTTCGTGCAATTTTAGTGATGAACAGTGATTTTTAGGGCTTTGAGAGTACAGAGATCAAAAAGTTCAAATGGAGGGCCACAGGTCCTATTCATAGAAAAAGGTCCTGGGCCCCAGCTAACTTACCCACCACGGACCGCACAAAATGGTATTATGGTCCGCATTACACAAGATCATGCAAGTTTGAGAAGGCAACCACTGCAGACCGCACAAAATATAATGCGGCCGCAATCGTCCACTGCGGACCGCACAAAATGTAATGTGGCCGCGGTGGCAAACTTCATAGAGTTGGTTTTCATCATCAACCATCAGTGCGGTGCGCACTGATTTTGTGCCCCCGCACTATGTTCTTTGCGGCCGCACAAAATGTAGTGCGGTCCGCACAACAAATTTCAGAGACATGATAAATTATTTTCCACTTTGTCCTGCACTGCAACACAATCCTGTAGCATCTCACAACCAGTCAGTCCAAAAATAAATCCTATACTACAATAAAAATCAAAGAAAACTGAAAAGAAAAACACATGGGTTGCCTCCCAAGAAGCACCTGATTTAACGTCGCGGCATGACGCATGTTACCATCAAATCATTTTAGATGAAGAAGTGCCACCACGTGGCTGTCATCAATTTTTCCTTTGGTAGTGCTTGAACCTGTGCCCATTGACTCTGAAAACCTCCCCATTTTTGTTCTTCAAATCAAGTGCACCAAACGGAGTCACAAACACCACTTCAAAAGGTTCACTCCATTTTGATTTCAGCTTTCCCGGAAACAAACGTAACCGAGAGTTGAACAAGAGAACCAAATCACCCACTTTGAACTCCTTGCCACGAGCATATTTATCATAAAGGTACTTCATCTTGTCCTTGTACAAGGATGAACTGGAGTAGGCATGGAATCGGAATTCATCAAGTTCATTAAGCTGCTCCACACGAATTTTTGTTGCCACATCCCATTCAAGGTTCAATTTCCTCAAAGCCCACATGGCCTTGTGCTCTAGCTCAACCGGTAAATGGCAAGCTTTCCCAAACACCAACCGGTACGGAGACATGCCAATCGGAGTCTTGTATGCAGTCTTGTAAGCCCATAGAGCATCATCCAACTTCTTAGACCAATCGGCCCTATTTGCATTGACCGTTTTAGACAGAATACTCTTGATTTCCCTGTTTGAGACTTCCACTTGGCAACTCGCCTGAGGATGATAAGGAGTAGAAACTTTGTGGTTGACACCATACTTTGCAAGCATGGTGTCAAAAGCTCTATTGCAAAAGTGCGACCCCCCATCACTTATGATAGCACGAGGAGTGCCAAACCTTGTAAAACTGCTCTTTTTGAGAAACTCGACCACACTCCTAGCTTCATTATTGGGCAAAGCCACGGCCTCGACCCATTTTGAAACATAGTCAACTGCTACTAGAATGTAGGTGTTCCCACATGAGCTTACAAATGGGCCCATGAAATCAATACCCCACACATCAAAAATACCCACTTCTAGAATGGTGGTGAGGGGCATCTCATCTTTCTTCGAAATACCACCCGCTCTTTGACATTCATCACACCTCTTCACAAGATCACTTGCATCTTTATACAAAGTTGGCCAATAAAACCCACTACTCAGAACCTTCGAAGCTGTCCTTGCCCCGCCATGATGGCCACCATAGAGAGAGGAATGACAAGCCTCTAATATAATCAACTGCTCTTCCTCAGGGACACACCTCCGGATCACTCCGTCGGTGCAAATCTTGAATAAGTACGGCTCATCCCAATAGAAATCCAAACTATCCCGTTTGAGCTTCTTCCTTTGGTTAGAAGAGAGCTCACACAGGATTATACCAGTCACAAGGTAATTAGCAACATCCGCAAACCATGGCATATCACTCATTGACACAGAAAATAGCTGCTCATCGGGAAATGCATCATTGATCTCTAGGCCATCACACAGCCTCCCTTCCTCCTCCAAGCGGGACAAGTGGTCCGCCACTTGGTTTTCACTACCTTTCCAGTCCACAATTTCCAAATCAAACTCTTGAAGTAACAAGACCCATCGATCAGCCTAGCTTTGGAGTATTTCTTCGTCATCAAATACCTAAGAGCTGCATGATCGGTGTGCACTATGACCTTGGCTCCAATGAGATATGGCCGAAATTTTTCCATTGCAAACACAATAGACAACAACTCTTTCTCAGTTACCTTGTAGTT
Organism: Nicotiana attenuata; assembly: GCF_001879085.1. NCBI lineage: Eukaryota > Viridiplantae > Streptophyta > Magnoliopsida > Solanales > Solanaceae > Nicotiana > Nicotiana attenuata. Next base: position 162,242 of record NW_017671371.1, on the reverse strand, counting down.
CCTTTGAGCCTCATTCATTGTCTTGCTCGCGTAGTACACCGGATGAAACATTTTGTTCACTCTTTGACCCAAAACTGCCCCAACCGCAACATCACTTGCATCGCACATGAGCTCGAAAGTCAAGCTCCAATTGGGTGCGGTAATGATAGGGGTGGTGGTCAACTTATGCTTGAGAAGTTCAAATGCTTGCATACATCCCTCATCGAACACAAACTTGGCATCCTTTTCTAGTAGCTTGCACAAAGGATTCACTACCTTCGAAAAGTCCTTGATAAATCTCCGGTAGAACCCTGTATGCCCAAGAAACTTCTAACCCCTTTGACAGAAGTGGGGGGAAAGCCTTGAAATCACCTCTATTTTGGCCTTGTCCACCTCTATGCCATGCTTTGAAATTTTATGACCCAACACTATGCCCTCCTCAACCATGAAGTGGCATTTTTCCCAATTGAGTACAACATTGGTGTCTTCATAATGGGCCAACACTCTATCCAGATTTTTCAGACATTCATCAAATGAATCACCCACCACAGTGAAGTCGTCCATGAACACCTCCAAAATATCTTCCACCATATCGGTGAAAATGGTCATCATACACCGTTGGATTGTTGCTGTGCATTACACAACCCAAAAGGCATCTGAGAAAAGGCAAAGGTGCCATATGGACATGTAAATGTAGTCTTCTCCTGATCTTCCAGAGCAATCAAGATTTGGTTGTACCCAGAATATCCATCCAAGAAATAATAGAAGGCACGCCCCGGAAGACGATCAAGCATCTGGTCAGGGAAAGACAATGGGAAGTGATCCTTGCGGGTCACTTTGTTCAGCTTGCGGTAGTCCATGCACACCCTCCATCCGGTAATTGTCCGGGTTGGAATTAGTTCATTATTAGCATTGGTCACCACGGTCATACCACCCTTCTTTGGCACACACTGCACCGACGAAGTCCACGAGTTGTCAAAGATAGGGTACACAACCTCGACATCTAACCACTTGATCACCTTCTTTTTCACAACTTCTTGCATTGCCTCGTTCAACCTCCTTTGATGTTCCAAGGAGGGTTTTGCATCATCTTCAAGAATAATCTTGTGCATACAGAATGCGGGGCTTATTCCTCGAATATCAGCTAAAGTCCATCCAATTGCCTTCTTCCGGTTTTTGAGCACCGCCAATATGGCATCAACTTGCATGTTAGTAAGACAAGAGGAAAGTATAACTGGCAAAGTTGAACTAGGGCCTAAGAATTCATACCTGAGGTGTGGAGGCAATGGCTTCAACTCCAACACCGGAGGTTCCTCAATTGAAGTCTTTGTCGGAGGAGTCTTTCTATTTTCAAGATCGAAAGAGAGTTTCCTAGGCTCATAAGAATAAGAGCCCATTCCATGTAAAGCATTCACACACTCCACTCGGCCCTCATCATTATTAACATCAAGATTCAACAATACGGCCTCCAGAGGGTCCTCCACATTGATCATTGCACTAGTATCATCAATTATCACAGCCATGACAAGATCCACAAATGAGCACACTTATGTACAATCGGGCTGCTTCATTGACTTGCACACATGAAAGACCACTTTTTCATTACCCACCCGGAAAGTGAGTTCCCCTGCTTTCACATCAACTAAGGCCTTCCCCGTAGCAAGGAAAGGTCTCCCCAATATGATCGGAACTTCATAATCTACCTCACAATCCAAGATCACAAAATCACCTGGCAAGATAAATTTGTCCACCCGGACAAGTATATCATCTATAATACCCAAAGGCCTCTGCATCGATCTATTTGCCATTTGCAACCTCATGGATGTCGGCCTCGGCTGTCCACTCTCCCCAGTCTTGAAAACTGAGTAGGGCATCAAGTTGATACTCACCCCCAAATCACATAGAGCTTTAGCAAAGTCTGCACTTCCAATAGTGCAAGGAAAGGTGAAAGCACCGGGATTCTCCAATTTCGGGGCCATTGAATATACTATAGCACTAACTTCGTGGGTCATCTTGATAGTTTCACAGTCCATGGATCTTTTATTCGTCACCAAATCTTTCATGAATTTAGCATAGCCAGGCATTTGCTCCAAAGCCTCCACCAAAGGCGCATTAATGGATAAGCTCTTCATCATGTCAATGAACTTTTTGAACTGATTCTCATTTTTTTGCTTTGCTAGCCTCTGAGGATAAGGTGGAGGTGGCCTAGGGAAAGGTGCCTTGGCCTTTGGCACCACCGGCTCCAGCATGTCTATTACATTTTCCCTAGACGGGTCCACTTCATTCTGTGTTTCCACCTCGGCATCTTGAACATCAATCCTCACTTCTTCATTCACTTTTTCAACCACCAAAGGAACTTCATCTTCTTGCAACTCAACTTCATCACTCAAAATTTGCTTTTATTTGGAGGCATTCACATCACCGCCTCGTCCACTCCTTGTAGTTACCGCCATAACATGATTGTTCCCACCCTTTGGGTTAACTACCGTATCACTCGGTAGAGCCCCCTTAGGGCAAGTATTCAAGGACTTTGAAAATTGGCCTAGCTGAACCTCCAAATTTCTGATTGAAGTGTTGTGAGAAGACAATTGCGCATCGGAGTCAACATTCTTTTTCATCATTTGTTCAAACATCATTTGAATTCTCCCCATTTCATTGTTGGAAGAACTAGGACCCTGGGATGGAAAAGGCGGTGGGTTGCTCGGTTGTTGGTACATTGGGGGCCTTTGAAAGCCTTGCCCCTGATTTCCTTGGTTGTTGTTCCATCCACCCTGGTTGTTGTTTTCACTCCAATTGTTGTTGTTACCCAGGTTTCCCTGATTGCTCCGATTGTTGTTTTGATTGCCCCAATTTGGATTTTGATTATTGTTTCCCCAATTGTTGTTCCCTTGTTGTTGATTATTCCAATTGTTGTTGCCTTGTTGTTGGTTACCCCAATTGCCCTGGGATCTCCATTGTTGCTGTTGGTTAGAAGAATTGCCTCTTTGGCCTTGATAATTATTCACATATTGTACCTCTTCATTCTGCCCATCATAACCATCATCTTGGAATCCACCACAATCATTGTCAAATTGATTTGAACTCCCTTGTTTCTGTTGACCTCTTTGTCTTCTATTGTTCACTAGCATGTTGACACCCTCCATGGCATTTACTTGGCGTGGATTTTGAACTTGTTGCAACTGTGCCTTTGCTAATTGATTCATTGTTGTTGTAAGTTCTGTTATGGCATGTCCATGGTCATGTAGTTCTTTGTGCAAGTGAGTGACCGTGGGGTCACCCTGTGGCACATTGGCTCTACTTTGCCACGCGGAGGATGTGTCGGCCATCTCGTCAAGAATAGCACAAGCTTCATCATAAGGCAGCTTCATGAAATTACCCCCATCCAGTTGATTCATTGTGTATTGATTCGTTGTGTTGATGCCCCGATAGAAGGTTTGTTGTATCATTGCCTCTGTCATATCATTGTTGGGGCATTCCTTCACCGTGGTTATATATCTCTCCCAAATCTCATGTAATGGTTCGGTAGGCTCCTGCATGAAAGCTACGATCTCGTCCCTTAATGCTGCAATGTGCCCCGGTGAGAAAAATTTGGCAATGAACTTATCCGCCAACTCTTCCCAAGTAGTGATGGAATGGTTGGGAAGTCGCTTAAGCCAATCCAATCCCTTCCCTCTAAGTGAAAATGGGAAGAGTCTCAATCGAAATGCATCCTCGGATACATTGGTTGGCTTGCTCCCCCAATAGGTATCCACGAACCCCTTGAGATGTTTGTAAGTATTCTGAGTGGGAGCACCCGTGAAATACCCTCGCTGCTCCAACAGTGTCAGCATCACATTGGTAATTTGAAAATTGCCCGCCCGGATTCGGGGCGGGACAATTGCACTAGCATAGCCTTAGCTGGGAAAAACTCGAGGGGCCACTCTTGGAGATGGCGGAGGAGGGTCTGGAATATTTTCATTTGTATTGGCCTGGCGGCCTCTACATTGTCCTTGAGGTACAAGAGGCACCTCATCATCTCCAATATCATCTACCTCCTCCCTCGCAACCATATTTCCAAGAGGGTCATTGTTGTTTGCTGCCATTTTGCACCTGTAGTTGTGACACACACAAATTAGTAACACAGAAGGAAAAAAAGAACAATTCACAAAACTACTTAGATAGATAATCAAGACCGTTAGCTCCCCGGCAACGGTGCCAAAAAGTTTATCGAAGCCAACCCTGTCCTACTATAAAGTAGCAAGAGAGGTCGAAGTAGCTTTTACCCGAGAAGGTCAGGATCGATTTCCACAGGGAGCTAGAGATTGGAATTGAGTTTCTATCTAAGTTAGAGTTGCGTAATTGTTCTAATTGCACTTCTAAACATTTTTGGTTTTGATATTACTTCTAAATTTATACTACTAAGATGCTAGATTAAGCTAAGTTAAGGTAAGAGGAGACTATTATAGATTGTCTAATTAGTTAAAAAGGCACTAGGGGAGTGACTTTCACCTAGGTAGATAATTGACGGGTTCTCGTGTCTAAGGCTAGGTTGTCATATTTGGGGATTACGATATAACCATTGCACAATTCTACTCACTCTATACCTCTCGGTAGTTCGAGTGATTTTGCCCTAATTGACTTTCTCAAGATCAATTGGGTATGATCATTTGTGCAAGCAATCTAGGTTCAAGTCGGGTATTACGATCTCTCGGTTTAACCCTTTAATTGGGGCTATCAATTCTCTTGAGTACACCCCAATTCCTTGTTGGACTAATTTTATAGACTTAGGCTCTCTTTCTCAAGAAGAGCCAAAATCAACTAAGCATAAACTAGTGTTTGCAACCACTAATTCAACAATAAAATCATAAATTAGTCCAAATATCAAACACCCATAGACAATCAAACCTTAAAACACATGACCCATCAATTACCCACACTAGGGTTGAGCCACAACCCTAGCTGATGGGTCTAGCTACTCATGATAATAGAGGCAAACAAAGAAATAGATGAAGATAAACCCATAATATTAAATTGCTAATTAAAACTTGAAGATTCAATGGTAAAACTCTTGTAAAATTACTCCAAATAGTAAGAAAACACTATTCACGAGTGCAGCTCAGCTGTAGAATCTAACTCATGACCTCAAAATTGGAAAGAAACTATTTATACTAGGCCAAAAATACTTGCACAAAATTGAGTGTGACCGCACTAAGGCTCTTAGCTAAAAAATCCTGCCCTCTGAACATGGCCACCGCGGACCACACAAAATGCACCGCGGCCGCGGTGGCTCCTGTTGCGGTCTGCACAAAATGGAATGCGGACCGCATTGGCATCAATCCTCCAACAAGAAAGCTCTCTCAAGTTTAGCTTTGTGGACCGCACAGAATCGAGTGCGGCCGCAATGAAGTGAATGCGGACAGCACAAAATGGAGTGCGGCCGCATCACTTGGCTTCCTGAAATTGAGCATTCTCTGTATCTCTCCTTTGCGGACCGCACAGAATGGAGTGCGGCCGCATTGGTCCTGTTTTGTTGAACTTGGACTTGTTCTTGGTACTTGTGCATGTTTCACTCCTTTTTGAGCTGGTTTTGACGAATTGTCACCTTGTTGATCAAACCCTGCAATCAAATACAACACATAAGCCTTTGGGACTATTTTGTACGCATTTCTAATCAAAACTCAAGTAAGAAGGAGTGTAAAATGCATCATAATCCCTAGTTATCACAATCCCTCACCATATGGCATGTGTGACCACACTCAAAACAAGCTTTGGGAGGACGTGGCGGCTGTGACTGGCTCGGGCCAGGTTTGCTAGACTGACCACTGGAAGCACCCCGTGCAGGAGGCGCACTAGATACTGGTGGCGTATAATAAGGCTCCTGAGGTTTGGGAGGAGCTGGAATACTACTGGCTGCTAGAAGAGCTGAATGAATAGGGCGACTCATATAACCCCTACCATGACGACCTGCAGCTGGGGCACTGGCACCAGAATAATGGCCTGACTCTCGAGACCTCTTGGCCTCCCTCTCCTCTCTATCCCTAGCATACATACCCTCAATCCTCACAGCAATTCTCACCACCTGCTGATAAGAAATTATCCATCTCCAACTCACGAGCCATGCTAGACCTGATGCTGGGAATAAGCCCCTCAATAAACGGGCGACCTTCTCGCGAACAGTGCAAACCAAAGCTGGTGCATGTCTAGCCAAGTCGGTGAAATGGACAGCATACTCCGAGACAGTCATAGTACCCTGGCGCAAATGGTCAAACTTTGCGCGCCAAGCGTTCCTAAGACTCTGGGGAACATACTCTCTCATGAACATATCTGAAAACTGAGCCCAAGTCATAGAAGTTGCCTCATCTAGACTGTCTAACTCATAAGCGCGCCACCACTGATAGGCGGCACCTCGATGCTGGAAGGTAGTGAAGGAAACCCCGCTCGATCCTGATATACCCATGGTACGGAGGATACGATAGCACTTCTCTAGAAATCCAAGAGCTTCATCTGAGTCTAGTCCACTGAATGTAGGAGGCTGATACTTCTAGAACCTCTCAAGCCTCTTCTACTCCTCCTGTGAAGCTACTGCCCTCTCCTCGGGCTGAGCTGGTGCTACCGGCTGTACACGAATTATCTCTGGGACCTAATCAACATGCAATCGCTGCTCAGGAGTGCGGGCGGCGGGAGTTTGTGCTCCTCCCCCGGCCTGGGATGTAGCTGCACCAAGGGGAAGCAACCCAGCCTGAGCTAGAGTGGTGTACATAGTCACAAACTGCGCCAGAGTCTCCTGGAGTGCTGGAGTAGTAGTAGTAGTAGACATATCAGGTTTCTGGATTCCGGCTGGAGCTTCCAGTGGCACCTCAGTGGCAGCTCGCGCGGGTGCTCTGGCTGCACCACGTGCTCGTCCCCGGCCTCTGACGGCTCCTGTAGGGGGTACGGGTGCCTGATCATCTCGGGTAGCACGTGTCCTCGCCATCTATGAGAGAATAGAAGACAGAGGTTTAGAATTGTGATATCAAAAATCTCGCACGACAAGGAAATCAAATGAAGTGGAACTTTCCTAACAGTTACGTATCCTCTCGTAGATAAGTACAGACGTCTCCATACCAATCCGCGAGACTCTAATAAACCGGCTTGTGATTCATGACCCTTATGAACCTAGAGCTCTGATACCAACTTGTCACGACCCAAGTTCGCCCTCCATGAACTGTCGTGACGGCATCTAGTCTCTACGACTAGGTAAGCCTAACAATTGCCGAAAAAGGAACAAAATGCGGAAAACTCATAAAAATTGAAGATAAACAAATGGAGAAGTGTTTAATATGCCGCTCGGCATATACCAATACAAGATCTCAAAAACTGAACAAATTCCCAAAACCCGGAATCCCGTGAATCACAAGCTTAAGAGATACATAATAAGCTCTAACTCCAGAAATGTCTAAAAACAAGGAAAATACAGAAAGGCTAAACTAGTACAGAGAATAGAAAGGGACTCCTCGGTCTGCGGACGCGGCAAATATACCTCAAAGTCTCTACAAAAGTGCCTCGCCTCAAGGGTGATAGGACTGAGTGAGAGTACCTGGATCTGCACATGAAAACTTGCGTAAAAAGGGCATGAGTACACCACAGCGGTACTCAGTAAGTGCCAAGCCTAACCTCGGTCGGGTAGTGACGAGGAAAGTCAGGGCCCTACTGAGGTTAAATGAAATACAAGGTATAACAGTATAGTTAAGTGAAACAGTAAGAAGCAACACAGGATAGAAAGAACAACAACAGCTATAACAGAGATAACAACAGGGATCTGTCAGGATACCGTCCTGTAGTCTCAAATATAAATATCTAGTGGATCTCCCGGGATACCGTCCCGTAGTCCAACTCATAGTGCGCGGGGATCTATCGAAATCCCGATCCGTAGTCCCAAATGTAAATACTCAGTTCTAGGGGAATCTACCGGGTGCAGTCCCGTAGTTCCAATGTAAAGGTGCAGGGGGATCTCCCGAGATACAAATCCGTAGTCCCAAAGTAAACATACAGGGGATCTCCCGGGATACCGTTCCGTAGTCCCAAAGTAAATACATAGCAGCAACACGAGGAATACTCAATTCAATCAAATTTCACACCAAGTTAAAACATGTATTTCTATACCAAAACGCCCTCTGGGCCCACGTCTTGCAATCGGGTGAAATTTACATTTTCAGAATCCTTATTCTCTTACGAGTCTAACCATATCAAATTTATCCAAATGCAATGTCAAATTCCCAATCAAAACACGAAATTTAGGTCTAAGAACTTTCTCTAAAAATTTTCCCAATTTTCATCCCAAATCCGAAATTAAATGACAAAACTAAGATTAGATTAGAGGAATACAACTAGAAAGGGATTAGGAACTGTTACCCAGTGATTTCCTCTTCAAAAATCTCCCAAAATCGCCCTCTCCCGAGCTCCAAATCAATTTTTCCAACTTTTGAAACTAAACCCTCGTCCTGCCCCTTTTCTGACCGGTGAAACCGCATCTAGTCCTGCGAAGACCTGGTCGCATCTGTGACAATCTCATTAAACGGGGCTTTTCGCATCTGTGTCTGCCTTTCTGCAAATGCGGTGCTGCTTCTCCGATGCCCTTGACCGCATCTTCGGTCAACTCCTTTTTTGCCTCAAACCGTATCTGCGTTACTTCAAACGCTTATGCGGGCTCGCACCTGCGGTCCCCAAGACGCAGGTGCTGTTATGACAGCAGACTAGCAGCTTCAGCTGTAAACTCTCAACTCCAAACTTCCCGTTAACCGTCCGAAATCATCCCGAGGCCCGCGAGACCTCAACCAAAGCACGAACAAATCATATACCACTATCCAAACTTATACCAATCTTCAGAACACCTCAAACAACATCGAAGCACCAAATCATCATCGAATTCAAGCCTAAGAATTCCAAAAACTTCCAAATTACGCTTTTGATTAAAAAGTCTATCAAACCTCGTTCGAATGACCCGATATTTTGCAAGCACGTCACATTCAACACTAAGGAGCCACTCCAACTTCCGAAATTCCATTCCGACCCTAATATCAAAATCTCACTATCGAACCGGAAACTTCAAAAATTCAACTTTCGGCATTTCAAGCTTAATTAAGCTACATACCTCCAAAACACAATCCAAACATGCTCCTAAACCCGAAATCACCCAACGGAGCTAACGAAACCAACAGAATTCCATTCCGAGGCTGTCTTCACATTGTTCCGACTATGGTCCAAATTCTAAAACTTAAACTCTCATTTAGGGACTAAGTGTCCCAAAACTCTCCGAAACTCCAATTAAATCCTACCGGCAACTCACAATAGCAGACACAAACACGAGAAATGCAGTTAATAAGGGATCGGGGCGTAAATTCTTAAAACGACCGGCCGGGTCATTACACTGACCAAGCACAAGTGCGATTATGACAGCAGTTGGAGCTTCAACTGTTGCTCCAAATTTCCAACTTGGTTCGAGCCTCTTCCGATTGACACTCGGGGCCCCCGAAGCCCTGCCCGAACATACCAACAAGTTTGGAATCATAAAACACACTCGCTCGAACTCTCGGAACGCCCGAAACAACATTAAAACTATGAATCACACCCCAAAACCAATTGAATCAAACCTATGAACTTCAAGTTCTTCAATTTACTCTTAATGCACCGAAACGTACTTAAACTACTCGGATTGACACCAAATTTTGCGTGGAAGTTTTAAATGACAATACGGAACTATTCCCTGTCTCCGAATTCCATTTGGACCTCGATATCATCAAAACCCGCTCAACCCAAATTTAAAGAACTTCTAAAACCTTCAAAGAACCAACTTTCACTATTAAGCGCCAAAATGCTCCCGGGTCATCTAAAACCCGATTCGGACATACGACCGAGTCCAAAATCATCATACGAACCTAACCGTCAAATTCCTATTCCAAGCCCATTTACTCAAAATGTTGACTAAAGTCAAACATGGCCTTTTAGGCCAACCTTAAGGAACCAAGTGTCCCGATTCCAACCCGAACCCTTCCAAATCCCAAACTGACCATCCCCGCAAGTCATAAAACAGTAAAAGAGCATACGAGAAGTCTTATCTAGGGGAGCAGGATTCTAGAAATTAAAACGACCGGTCAGGTCATTATATTCTCCACCTCTTAAACAAACGTTCGTCCTCGAAAGAGTTTAGATGCGTACCTGGAGTGCTGAATAAGTGTGGATATTTGCTCCGCATGTCCTCCTCGTACTCCCAGGTCACCTCCTTGACTGGTTGGCCCCCCCACTGAACCTTTACCGTGGAAATCCTCTTGGATATAAACTAGCGATCCTGTCTAGAAACAATGGCAACTGGCTCCTCCTCATAACACAGGCTCTCATCTAACTGAATAATGCTGAAGTCTAACACATGTGACAAGTCGGTGTGATACCTCCGGAGCATAGACACATGAAAAAACGGATGAATTCCCGATAGGCTGGGAGGTAAAGCAAGCTCATAGGCAACCTCCCCAACTTGCTCAATACCTCAAATAGGCCTATAAACCTTGGGCTCAACTTGCCTTTCCTTCCGAATCTATAATCCCCTTCATCGGCGAGACTTTCAAGAGAACCTTCTCGCCCACCATAAATGATAATTCACGCGCCTTCTGATCCACGTAACTCTTCTGTCTGGACTGCGCTGTGCGAAATCGCTTCTGAATCAACTTCATCTTTTCCAAGGCATCCTTCACCAAATCAATTTCATATAACTTAGCCTTGCCGGGCTCAAACCACCCGATAGGTGAACGACAGCGCCGACCATATAAAGCCTCAAATGGATCCATCTCAATGCTGGACTGATAACTGTTATTGTAAGCAAACTCGGCCAAATGTAAGAAACGATCGCACTGCCCTCCAATCAGTCTGTGGATGAAATGCGGTGCTGAGCTCTACACAGGTCCCCAACTCGCGTTGTACGGCTCTCCAGAAATACGAAGTAAATTGAGGGCCTCTATCTAATATGATGGAAATAGGCACACCGTGCAACAGAACTATCTACTGAATATAAATTTGGGCCAATCTCTCTGAAATATAAGTAGTTGCAACTGGAATGAAGTGTGCCGACGTGGTCAACCTATCAACAATGACCCAAACTGCATCAAACATCCGCAAGGTCCACGCCAACCCAACTACGAAGTCCATATTAATGCGCTCCCACTTCCACTCTGGTATAGTCATCTGCTGGAGTAGGCCACATGGCCTATGGTGCTCATACTTAACCTGCTGGCAATTTAGGCACCTAGCTACATACTCAACTATATCTTTCTTCATCCTACGCCACCAATAATGCTACCTCAGGTCGTGATACATCTTCATAGCACCTGGATGAATGGAATACCGAGAACTGTGTGCCTTCTCTAGAATCCTCTCCCTCAAGCCATCGACATTAGGAACACATAAACGACCCTGGAGTCGTAGAACACCATCCTCGCCAATAAAAACCTCCTTGGCACGTCCCTGTAGTACCGTCGTTTTGGGAACCGCCAAGTGCGGATCATCAAACTGTCGAGCCTTGATCTGCTCAAATAGTGAAGACTGGGCAACGACACATGCAAGAACTTGGCTAGGCTCTAAAATATCCAACCTCAAAAGTCTGTTAGCCCAGGACTAAATGTCCAAGGCTAGTGGCCTCTCCTTTACTGAAATGAATGCCAAGCTACCAGTACTCTCTACCTTTCTGCCTAAGGCATCCTCGACCACATTTGCCTTTCCCGGATGAAAAAGAATAGTGATGTTATAATCCTTCAGCAACTCAAGCCATCTGTACTGCCTCAAATTGAGATCCCTTTGCTTGACCAAATGCTGCAAATTGCGATGATCAGTGTAAACCTCACATGACACCCCATAAAGATAATGCCTCCAAATCTTAAGAGCATGAACAATCGCGACACAAAGTATATGCAATAACTCGCCCCTCATGCATGAATACATAACCCAAGCCAACGCGTGAAGCGTCGCAATACACTGTATACATCCCCGAGCTGGAAGGAAACACTAGAACCGGTGTTGTAGTCAAAGCTATCTTGAGATTCTGAAAGCTTGCTTCTCAATCATCGGACCAACGGAATGGAGCACCCTTCTGGGTAAATCTAGTCAAAGGTGCTGTAATGGATGAAAAGCCCTCCACAAACTAGCGATAATAACATGCTAACCCTAGGAAACCCCTGATCTTAGTCGCCATAGTGGGACGAGGCCAACTCTGAACTGCCTCAATCTTCTTGGGGTCCACCTTGATACCCTCGCCTGATACAATATGCCCCAAGAATGCCATAGAATCTAACCAAAACTCGCACTTGGAGAACTTAGCATATAGCTTCTGTTCCCGCAAGGTCTAAAGCACCACTCTCAAATGTTGCTCGTGCTCCTCCATGCTACGCGAGTAGATCAAAATGTCATCAATGAAGAAAAACGAATCAATATACGCCCTTAACACCCTATTCATCAAATCCATTAATGTCCCTAGGACGTTAGTCAAGCCGAAGGACATTGCTATAAACTCGTAATGGCCATATCTAGTATGGAAAGAATTCTTTGGAACATCCGAGTCCCGAATCCTCAACTGATGGTACCCTGATCTCAAGTTAATCTTAGAGAACACCTTATCACCCTGCAACTGGCCAAAAAAATCATCAATACACGGTAACAGGTACTTGTTATTGATGGTGACCTTGTTCAACTGGTGGTAATCAATGCACATCCGCATAATACCATCTTTCTTCTTCACAAATAACACTAGTGCTCCCCAAGGGGACACATTTGGGCTGACGAACTCCTTTGCTAAAAACTCCTCAAGCTCCTCCTTTAACTATTTCGGAGCCCTACAGTACGGTGGGATAGATATAGGCTTGGTACCTAGAGCCAAGTCAATACAGAAATCAATGTCACGATCGGTGGCATGCTTGGAAGGTCAAAAGGAAACACATCAGCGAACTCCCGGACTACTGGCACTAAATCGATCACCGGAGTCTCTGTGGTAGTATCCCAGACATAAGCTAGATAATCCAAACAACCCTTCTCGATCATGTGTCGGGCTTTCAGAAAAGAGATGACCCAACTTGATGTACTAACAGATGAACCCTTCCACTCCAATCTCGGCAACTTTGGCATCGCTAAAGTAACAGTCTTAGCATGGAAATCATGGATGGTATGATATGGGGAGAGCCAATCCATGCCCAGGATGACCTCAAAGTTGGTCATATTAAGAAATAGAAGGTCCGCTCTAGTCTCATAGCCGCAAAATGTAACCACACAGGACCGACAGATCCGATCCACCACAACCGCATCGCCCACGGGTGTGGACAAATAAACAGGAGTGCCCAAGGGCTAACAAGGAATATCCAGGAAATGAGCAAACAAAGATGACACATATGAATAGGCAGACCCTAGATCAAATAATCCCAAACCATCCCTACCGCAGACATAAATAATACCTGTGATCACGGCATCTGAGGCCATTGCATCTGGTCTAGCCAGAAAGACATAGAACCTGGCTGGAGCGTCGGCTGGCTAGCCTCCGCCTAACTGAATAGTAGCTGGCTTAACTCCCCCTACCTAGCATCCATCTCTAGAACGACCCCTACCCATCTGCCCTCCGCCTCTGGGTGGCCGGACAGCTGGTGCTGGAATTATGGATTGTTGGCCATGCTGCACTGCCTTGCCCCGAAGCCTGAGGTTGAATTTACGCACATGACTGAGATCTCTTTACTCGAAACGGCCTCTCGGTGCGGTGATCTGCTACCCTGAAGTCTCACCCTGATAGACTAAATACCCACTAGAAGAACCCTGAATAGCTGGTGGGCGGTATGAAGTCTCTAGCATGGCACTGAAGTAAGCACTGGAAGAACCCTGATGACTCGAGTACCCACTAGAAGAATCCTAAATGGCTGGTAGGTGATAAGAAATCTCTGGCATAGCGGTGAAATCGGGTCACGCCGGAGCACCCTGAGGAGGTAGTGGTGCTGGATATGTGGGCCTACTAGGCTGACTCCTCCCAAATTGACCTCTGCTCACAGCCGGGGTACCTCTAAGCTCTCCAGAAAAATGGGACCTCTTATCCTGTTGCATCCGCTCTCTACCCCTCTGATGGTAGCCGTTAATCCTCCGAGTTATCTCCACTACTAGCTGATAAGAAGTACCCATCTCAACCTCCCCAGCCATAGTAGCCTGAATACCTGAGTGCAACCGCGCAATAAACCTCCGCACTCGCTCCGCCTCATTAGGAAGTATCATAAGCGCAAGGTGAGAAACTCAGAGAATCTCGCCTCATAATCGGTCACAGACAGCTGACCCTGCTGGAGCTTCTCAAACTGAAATCGTAACCCTTCCCTCTGAGAGGGTGGAATGTACCTATCCAAGAGAAGCTATGTAAACTGGTCCCAAGTCATGGGAGGAGAACCTACAGGCTTGCCAAGAAGATAAGACTGCCACCATCTACAGGCCCTGCCCTCCAACTGTAAAAGTAGTAAAACCACCCCACGGGTCTCCAAAATCCTCATGTTGTGCAGTCTGTCCCTAGAACGATCAATGAAGTCCTGGGTATCCCCATGCCGCTCACCCCCGAGGACGAGAAGGTGTAGCCTAGTCCATCTGTCCAATAGCTTCTGCGGCTCGCCAGCCGCAGCTAGTCTAGGCTCAGGTGGAGCTGCTGCAATTGGTTGGGCTCCGCCTATGGGTAGTGTACCCGGGGTCTGATATATGGCAGGTGCATGCCTCGATGCCTGGGCAGTAGGGGTCTGTGCTCCCCCTCCCGCCTGAAATGTGGATGGGTCCGCTGGAAATAAACCAGCATGAGTCATAGTTTCTATGAACCGCAACATATGTCCCATGACCTCCTGAAAGCCCGATGCTGACATGAAATCTACCAGGGTTGGCTCTGCTGCGGGCACCTCGCCCTGCTCTTCAATGATGAGATCCTCCACTAGACCCGCTGGTGGTGCAACTGGGGCATCTCTAGGACGCCCTCGTCCCCTTCCTCGGGTCGGTGCCCTCCCCCGGCCTCTTCCTCAGCCTCTAGCAACGGGGGGAGCAGCTCCTCCCGGGTGTGGAACATCCTCAGTATGCGTTCTCACCATCTGTGAGAGAATGAGAGAAAGAAACTTAGTATACCATCAACTACGCGATAGGAGATGAATAAAGAGTAGTTTCCTAATACCATATAGCCTCTCGAAGATATGTATGGACGTCTCTGCACCGATCCGCATGACTCTATTAGGTCAGCCCATAACTTGTGAGACATATGTGAACCTAGTGCTCTGACACCATGTTGTCACGACCCAATTCTAGTTTTAGGCCGTGATGGCGCCCAGCACCGTTTCTAGGCAAGCCAACAGTGCACAATCTAGTGATTTCCATTTTTAATAAGTTTTTCAAATAGTTAAATTTCCTTAAATTTTAAAAAGAACTTAATGACTGGCAGATTTTAAAGTGATAAAAACGAAAGCAGCTACATGAAATCATAACTGTAGAAATACAATCCAAAACCATAAGTCTACTGGTATGTGCCAAGACCCGGTGTCACAAGTATATGGGCTACTAGTAGAATATACAAAATATTTCTAATCTACTATCTGAAATGGAATAGACAGAACAAATAAGCAAAAGACTCCGGCTGCTGCAGAACGGCTCAAAAGGGCAGCTCATAATGTAGTCTCGTAGTGGGGATCAAATGCACGTGTTGGTCTGGTAAGCTGATGTACCTGCCTCAATCCTACACAATTAAGTGTAGAAGTGTAGTGCGAGTACATAAACAACATGTACCTAGTAAGTATCAAGTCTAACCTCGAAGAAGTAGTGACGAGGAGTCGACTTTGACACTTACTATGGGCTAACAGTGACATATCAAAATCTTATATTAAGCATGGATTTTATGAATAATACTCAAAGATCCATAACAAGAAATAGTAAATTCTTCTTTCACAAATATTAAATCCCAAGTTTAGTTTCATCAATTAACAGCTTGTATTTCACATCATTTAAGCAATATCAATCATGAATAGTTCCAAAGATTATCATGCGCAAATTATCCCAAGGTTGTACGGTCCGATCTAACATAATATTTAAATTGTGCACTACCGAGGGTCGAACGACACGAACCATAGATGCATCTGTCTGCTACCGAGGCATTCGGCCCGCTCCAGAAATAAAAAACATTTCAAATAAAACACAAATTGTCATTTATAGTCAAGTGTTCCATTCACAACTTCAAGTAAGTGAGTTTAACCTTTTACTATTCTTTTATCAACTTCCAATATGACTTAAGCAATTAAATCAACAAGGAGGGGCACAAACATTTTAAGTATAGCATGGTACGGGTCCTAGACTACCCGGACAATAACATAATTAGTAGCTACGTACGGACTCTCGTCACCTCATACGTACGTAGCCCTTACACATAACAGCACATATTAGTTAAAATTCACCTATGGGATTAATTATCTCTTACAAGGCTAGAAAAGAGACTTACCTCGTCTTAAGGCCTACTTTCCGGTCCAAGATTTGTGCCCAAACCGTCAATTTGGCGCCAAACGACTCGAAACTAGTCAAATATTTTTAAAATAATTAATACATGCTTAAAAGTGCATTCCCCAACCATCAAAGTGATTTCCCAAGTCTATTTTCATAAAACCTAAAACTCACCCCCTGGCATATGTCCCCGGATTCCGTAAATTTTTTGAAAAATGTTGTTACCCATAACCTTATGAACTCAAATATATGATTGTTACTAAATTCCATAACAAATTTTGTGGTTAAATCTCATTTTTATCAAAAACCTAGGTTTTCACCTAAACCCATGATTTTCACTAATTTACATGTTATTAGCTACCCTTATTCTATGTATTTAACTCAAAATTTGTAGAAATCACTTACCTCTAAGTGCTAGGTGAAAACCCCTCTAAAGAAGCTCCAAATATCACCTAACAATGGAAATAAATGAGCCAAAATGACTAAGTCCCGTTTTAAAAGAAACCTCACTGCCTCCAGCGATTCCGCAGCTACGGTCACAGGGCCGCACTTGCGCCATCGCTTCTGCGGACAAAAGTCCGCTTCTGCGGAAGTTCCCTGGGCCGGCTGGCTTCGCTTCTGCGGACGGGGTCCCACTTCTGCAGATGTTGGGGCACACCTGCGGATCTTGGGCTGCCCTTCCTTGGCCGCTTCTGCGAGGCCTGGCTCGCATCTGCGAGCTCACACCTGCGGCTAGCCAAGCTTCAACTGTTGCTATTAATTTCCAACTTGGTTTGTGCCTCTTCTGATTGACACTCGGGGCCCCCGGGACCTCGCCGAACATACCAACAAGTTTGGAATCATAAAACGGACTCGCTCGAACTCTCGGAACGCCCGAAACAACACAATAACTAAGAATCACACCCTAAAACTAATTGAATAAAACCTATGAACTTCAAATTCTTCAATTTACTCCCAAAGCGCCGAAACATACTTAAACTACTCGGATTGACACCAAATTTTGCGTGCAAGTCTTAAATGACAATACGGAACTATTCCCGATCTCAAAATTCTGTTTGGACCTCGATATCACCAAAACCAGCACCAAACAAAATTTAAAGAACTTCTAAACCTTCAAAAAACCAACTTTCACTATTAAGCGCCACAACAGTCCCGGGTCATAAAAACTCGATGCGAACATACGCCCGAGTCCCAAATCATCGTACAAACCTATTAGAACCGTCAAATCCTTATTCCGAGACCGTTACTCAAAATGTTGACCGAAGTCAAACTTGGCCTTTTTAGCCAACCTAAAGGAACCAAGTGTCCTGATTCCAACCCGAGCCTTTATAAATCCCGAACTAACTATCCTCGCAAGCCATAAAATAGTAAAAGCACATACGAGAAGTCTTATTTAGGAGAACGGTGTTCTAGAAAGCAAAACGACCGGTCAGGTCATTACATTTGGTCAGTTAATGGTTAAACGGTCAAACACTTAGTGTACCGACCAAAATTACTGACCAACTTTGGTCGGTAATTCTAATTTTAGATCATAAAACGGGATTTTCCCCTTATTTATCTTACTTTCTTCTCAAAATTTTCATACTCCTCACTATCTTCTCCCTCACACACACAACACCCCTCCCCTCTCCTTCTCTATTTCCCTTACACAAATTCCACTCCCCACCCCTTGTAGCCACTGCCCCGTGTTGCCATTCCCCCGCCGTCGCTGTTGTCGCTGCCGCTGCTAGTGACTACGCCACTGCCTCCCATCCTTCTCCACCTCCTTAAAATTCTAAGTTTGAATTACAACTTATTCCTTTTTTGTATAAATTTAATGTTTTGTTAATTAGTGTTTAAATCGATTGTTTAACTTTGCATTTCACTGAAATCTAGGGTTTAGGTCTTGTTTTAATTTAATTGATTACATATGGTGTAAACTGAATATTTAAGTTTGTATTGTCTTGAATAGTTTAGTTAGAATTGAATTATTAACTTTGAATTGAATTGAGTTTTTAGGATTTGTTCTTGTGAATTGAACTTTTAGGATATGGGTTGAACTGTTAGGATATGAATTGAACTGTTAGGATATAAATTTAACTTTTAGTTTATGTTTAAACTATTAGGATATGAATTGAATTGAGTTTTTAGGATTTGTTCCTGTGAATTGAAGTTTTAAGATATAAATTGAACTTTTAGTTTATGTTTAAAACTGTTAGGATATGAATTGAATTGAGTTTTTAGGATTTGTTCTTGTGAATTGAACTTTTAGGATATAAATTGAACTTTTAGTTTATGTTTAAACTCTTAGGATATGAACTGAATTGAGTTTTTAGGATTTGTTCTTGTGAATTGAACTTTTAGGGTATGGGTTGAATTTTTTGGATATGAATTGAACTTTTAGTTTATGTTTGAACTCGTATGATATGAATTGAACTTATAGTTTATAATTAATTATATTTACTATAATTTAATTTTGTTGGTATTAGGAAAAAATAATTATCTTGAATTAACTAAAAAAAGATTTAATTAATTTATAATTATAGAATAAAATTAATTTGTTTTTGTTTTATTTATATAGATGGAACATCATACTTGGATGTACAATAGGAATTATCTTAATCGGCGGGGATTGCCGGAGGATTTTGTAGAAGGGGTTGATGACTTTATTAGACATGCAATGTCATTTTTACCATACCGAATTGAAGGAGTAATTAGGTGCCCTTGTGTCATGTGCGATTGTGTGAAGTTTAAAAAATCGGAGGAAGTTAAGCTTCATCTTTATATGAAGGGGTTTATAAGAATTACATTGTGTGGACTAATCATGGAGAGATCGATGGTAGCCGTGGAATGTTTCATAACATGGTTGTTAGTGAAAGTAGCAGGTCGGTGGAAAATACAAATCATGATTCTAGAATTCAGGATAAGGTTGTGGATGCTTTTGGGATGCACTCGGGGGTGAGCCCAATGAAAATGTTGAACAAACTCCTAACGAAAATGCAAAATGTTTTTATGAACAGTTAGAGGAAGCTAGTTGTCCACTACGTGAAGGAAGTCCTCACTCTGAGCGGCCATGGACTGATTGGAATATTTTTCAAGCGGCCATGGACTCTTTCATTGACCTTATGAGTGAACTACTTGACCTAAATATCAACTTACCTGGTGATTTCTATAAGGCAAAGAGATTGGTTTCTAAGTTAATACTTTCATCAATGAGAATTGATTGTTGTGAAGATGGTTGCATGTTATATTATAAAGATGATGCAACTTTAGAAAGTTGTAAATTTTGCGAAAATCCTCAATTCAAGAGGCTTTCCAGCGGGAATATGGTTGCTGTAAAGGCGATGCATTATTTACCTCTTATACCTAGGTTAAAGAGGTTATATGTGTCGATGCGTTCTACTCATCATATGAGATGGCACTTTGAAAATAGAAGACCACCTGGTGATATGTGTCATCCTTCACATGTAGAAGCTTGGAAGCACTTTGATATGACATATCTAGATAATGCTGGTGAACCAAGGAACATTTGGTTAGGTTTGTGTGCGGATGGCTTTACGCCTTTTTCTATATCTGCGACACCATATCATGTTGGCCTATCTTTCTTACACCTTATAATCTACCACCTATGTTGTGTATGACTAGTCTATATATATTTTTAAATTGTATTATCCCTGATCCACGTAATCTGAATAGTTTGATTGATGTAGATTTGCAACCTTTGATTGATGAGCTAAAACAGTTGTGGTATGATGGTGTTGAAACATATGACATATCAACCAAGCAGAATTCCAAATTGCGTGCTAATTTAATGTGGACTATTAAGGATTTTCCTGCGTATGGAATGTTGTATAGGTGGATGACTGCTAGGAAGATAGCTTGTCCTTACTGCATGGAAAATGGTAAAGCGTTCACTTAGAAACATGGTTGAAAGCAATCATGGTTTGACTGTCATCGTCAGTTCATGCCTGAAGATCATAAGTTTAGAAGGATGAAAAATGCATTAAAAACAATAAAGTTGAATATGATTCGCCACCTCTGATACTTTCAGGTGAGGAAATTTGGGAGAGGGTCCAAAACTTCAGTATAGTTACTGACGCTCCACCTTATAGATTCCCCTGATATGGTGTTACTCACAACTGGATGAAACGGAGTATATTTTGGGAGTTGCCTTATAGGAAGGATAATCTTCTCCGACAAAACCTTGATTTCATGCATATTGAGAAGAATTATTTTGATAATTTGTTCAACACAGTGATGGATGTTAAAGGTAAGACAAAAAATAACCCGAAAGCTAGAATGGACTTACAAGAATATTGCATGCGACCTGAATTATACTTGCAGACAGCAAATAATAATAAGGTGTTCAAGCCCAAAGCAAGTTACACATTCACTTTAGAGGAAAGACGACAAATTTGTGATTGGGTTACGAAATTGAACATGCCTGAGGGTTATTCGCCGAATCTGGGGGGAAAAGTAGATATAGAGGTAGGGAAGTTGAGCCATCTGAAAAGTCATGACTATCATGTTTTCATGGAGACCTTAGTGCCTATTGCATTTTGTGGTTTCCTTGAAAGAATCTGGAAACCTATCACAGAGATTAGTTTATTTTTCAAAGACTTGTGTTTACCAAATTCAGGGAAGAAAACTTACTTCGGATGGATCAGAACATTCGTGTAACTTCTAGTAAGATTGAAAAAATATTTCCATGTGGTTTCTTTGATGTGATGGAACACCTTCCAATCCACCTTTTACACGAGGCACGACTTGGAGGGCCAGTTCAATGCAGATGGATGTATCCCTTTGAGAGGTAATATTATAAGTTTTATGTAATATTCTATTTTATTTGAATGTTCTTGGCTAACATGACATTATGTAGGACAATTAGCAAATGCAAAAAATTTGTTAACTAGAGGAATAGGATTGAAGAATCTATATGCGAAGCCTATCTTGCAAAGGAAATTGCACATTTTTGTTCTTATTATTTTGAGAGTAACGTGCCATGTTCTAGGAATAGGCCCATTAGGCACACTGTAGAATGTGTGAATGATCCATTATATCCACCAATGTCCATATTCGATCAACCAGACCGATGTTCTAAGGATGTTAAAGTCACGGCCCAAAATTCATTAAAGGTCGTTATGGCGCCGGACACCATTGTCAGGCAAGCCAACACCAAATAGTTAATTTAGGTCTCATTTTAATATTTTTGAAATCATAATTTCCTTCAACTAAATAGTAAATGATGAAATTTATAGAGTAAATAATTATGTTTTTAGCAAATTTCGATATTGAATAACTTATAATCATCCCAGAACCCGTTGTCACAAGTGCATGAGCATCAACTAGGAAAAATAAAATAAAATACATCATCTGTCCGGAATACAACATTGGATATGAGAGAAAAATATAAATACTCAAAAGGAGAATCTACTGGCTGTGGATCGTAACATAAGATGCAGCTCACCTAAGTCCCCGTATCAATTGCGCCGTTGCGCCCACAAGGCCACCAGACATACATGTGCCTGCACAACAAAATGTATAGCAAGTGTAGTATGAGTACGAAAATAACGCGTACCCAGTGATGAGGGGTCGATTCCGACACTTACTATGGGCTATAAATAAAATGTCGATGATATAATTTAAACATGGGTTAGATAAACGGTTGTAAGCTCAATAATTTGAAGTAAGTAAGCAATTCATTTATGATTGAGGAAATCTCGAAATTTACTTCTCATCATTTAACAATTTATCTCAGGCCAAAGAGGCAATATCATTTATTATAAATTTCAGAGCAACCAATTCAATCATGCGCAAATGATGTTGAGGTCGTACGGCCCGATACAACATATAAATATAAACTGAGCATTGCCGAGGGTCGAACGACCCGAACCAACATATAAATATAAACTGTGCACTGCCGAGGGTCGAACAGTGCGAACATAGATGCATCTATTTAACCTACCAAAGGGAACGGCCCGCTCCCATGAGAGTAGTGGAAATTTACCCCACTCGCGGAATATAATTGCGACGCGGTTACACATAGAATTTCTCAAAAATGATTATTATAATATTCTTTAATTCTTTTCAACATATGAAATCCAAATGAAAACTTTCAAGTCCCGAAATCCTCAATTTCAACTCTTTTTCAAGGCATTTATAAGCACACTCGATCTAATTTCCTTTCAAGGCAGGTAAATAACAAGATCAAATAACGGTATCAGCAAATCATGGTGTAAACCTAGAACTACCCGGACGTAGGCATAATTAGTAGCTACGTACAGACTCTCGTCACCTCGTGCATACGTAGCCCCTACATATAGAAGCATGCATTAATTTAGTTCACCTATGGGGTTAATTCCCTCTTACAAGGTTAGAAAGGAGACTTACCTCGCTCCGAGGTTCCATAACCGGCTCACAGGCCCTTCCAACAACTGAAATCGATGCACAACGCTCCAACACTAGTCAACAATGAGCAATTCCATAAATATATACTCTAATACTCATAAAAATCCTATCTACAACAAATTTCCAACTCCGATCGAAAAGTCGATAAAAATCACCCCCGGCCCACGTGCCCGGATTCCAAAAACTTTTGAAGGT
This sequence comes from Nicotiana attenuata, assembly GCF_001879085.1. Lineage (NCBI taxonomy): Eukaryota > Viridiplantae > Streptophyta > Magnoliopsida > Solanales > Solanaceae > Nicotiana > Nicotiana attenuata. The sequence continues at coordinate 139,208 of NW_017671371.1, read as the reverse complement.
AAACTTTACCCATGACCCCACGAACTCAAATATAAAATTTATTTTCAATTCCATGCCCAAATTTGTGGTCAAAATCCAAAAGTCTTTCTACCAAAACCCCATAATTTCTACTAATCTTCATCTTTAAATCCTTATAGAAATCATGTATTTAACTTAAAATGAGTGTGAATCACTTATCTTGTGTTGCTTGATGAAAATCTCCCTTTGAAGCTCTCCAATATCTCCGAAACCAAGTGAGAAATGAGAGAAGAAGAGCCAAATCTCGCTCTAACATTCTGCCCAGTGCAATTTCCGCACCTGCGGAACAATAGCCGCACCTGCAGCTTCGCAAGTGCGAGACCCCTTCCGCTTTTGCGATCAACTCTTTGCCTATGCGCTTGTGCAGATGTGGCCAAAAACTCCGCACCTGCGTTCTTCCCTCTGGCTGCCCTGTTCCGCTTCTACGACTCCCTAGCCGCACGTGCGGGCTCGCACCTGCGGCCCTCTTCACGCAGGTGCGATTACACCAGATGCCCAGCTGCTTTAGCCCTTTCTCCAAATTCAAATTCGATCTGTTAACCACCCGGAATCCAAGACCCCCGGGATCCCATCCAATCATACCAACCAGTTCCAAAACATAATGCAGACCTACTCGAGGCTTCAAATCACATCAAATGACGCTAAAATCATGAATCACACCCCAATTCAAGCTTTATGAACTTTAGAACTACGAACTTCTGCATTTGATGCCGAAACCTATCAAACCACATCTGATAGACCTCAAATTTTGCAAACAAGTGATATTCGACATTCCGAACCTACTCCAACTTCCGAAATTGAAATCTGACCCCGATATCAGAAAGTTCATTTCCGATCAAACTTCTAAAAAACCTTAAAATTTCTAACTTTCCCCAAATGACCCCAAAATGACCTACGGACCTCCGAATCCACTTCCGGGCGTGCTCCCAATACCAGAATCATCATACGGAGCTATTCACAGTCTCGGAATCCCAAACAGACATCGATAACATTGAATTTCACTTCAACCAAAATTTGTAAAATTCTTTCAAAATGCCAACTCCCACAACAGGCGCCGAAACGCTCCCGAGTAATCCAAAACCATATCCGAACCTACGCCCAAGTCCAAAATCATCATACGAACCTGTTCGAACCTTCAAATCTTGATTTCGAGGTCGTTTACTCAAAAATCCAACTATAGTCAATTCTTCTAACTTAAAGCTTCCGAAATGAGAATTTTCTTTCCAAATCGACTCTAAACTTCCGAAATTCAATTCCGACCACGCGTACAAGTCATATTACCTGAATTGAAGCTGCTCATGGACTCAAAAGCACCGAACGATGTGCTAGAGCTCAAAATGACCGGTCGGGTCGTTATATTCTCTCCCACTTAAACATACGTTCATCCTTGAACGTGCTAAGAACTGCGCTGGAGTTGTCTGAAATCACTATTTAAAACCTTGTGCACCTACCCGTGCTATCAAAACTCAGTTGAGTACATTTTCGCGAGCAAAACTGAAGATTCCCCCTTTATCCTAGTCAAATAAGCCTTAGAGCCCAATCCCAACATCTGGAATTCTCTGCCAGGCTTGTTTCCAACGTGTGAACACCGTATCAATCACTACATGATGCACTAATACATATTTGCATACCTTTGCTGAATCCACACCATGCACTGCATAATCCACATGACCGTAAGGACACACTCTAGTAACAATAGCCGAATTTTCACGAATCAGGTGATCACAACACACATCATGACTCATATAAGTCCTATTCCAACTATTGCAATACTGCACATCGGAAGAGATGTGTGGAAATTCATATCGAACTACCGAGTCAACAATTCATTGAGTTCCCCTTCTTGACAAGAACCATTACCTCATTTTGGACTGAATATCGATATTTTCTCTACAATATGCTTCATATAAATCAGATCGCACTGATCCCAGGTCTAATAATCTCGTCTCACCCATTACAAGTTGCTCAGGCAATAAGCCACCTCAGACTTTGCCAAAAGTCTCATTCAGTGCCACAATGTGCCAACAAGCTACAAACTCGAATGTGATACCAAAATAAAAATGAACCCTGGAAGGAACTACTCAACCCACGTAACTAATTAAACAACCGCAAAGGTGTTATGACCATTCCTCAGAAAACGAGAAAGAAAACACACAAGAATAGATATATGAAATTGTACTCAACATCACACTATAGAAGCGTGCAACCCAACCCACACATAAATACCGTTGCGGCGTGCAACTCGTCCAACCATGATACCCGTGAAGGCATGCCACTCGATCCAAACAATGTACCCGTAGCGGCGTGCCACTCGATCCACACATAATAACCTATAAAGGAATTACTTACTGAGCTAGAATGCTCATACCTGTAAAATACCCGAGTATCAACCATAAGCACGCGAAGTGCATAATGAAATTACTGGGAGATAGATAGCGCCATATGCTACAAAACTCAAGCACGACTAAGGTATGATATATGATCTGAATCTCGAGAGCCATCCTGCTCACATAACACCATCGCTACACGGAACCTCAACACATATGCAATTTATCAAGTCGTTTCACAACTCACGCGGCACAATATAGTATTGCATGAAATAGCCGATGACGAAATAACATCCAACGTCCAAATAATCCTACATAAGGAGCGCTATGCTGAGATGAACACATGCGGCCTGATATAGAGCCCACATTCGTATTTTAGAACCATCCACGGACCTCAAGCCGATTATGTTCGTATCGCACTAGGCTAATAACCTTTCAAGTATCCACAATAACAGCTGACACACAAGAACAACCGTCAAATTTAGAACACGCTTCCACAATCCACAACCAAAAGAACCGAGCACCCTTCAGGCATAATTTCTCACATTAGCAATAGTACCAAAAATCTCCACACTTGGTTCTAAATCTTCATTCAATCAAGTGACCACATGTCACACTTATACAATCTTCCCGTGGGACATGCTCCCACGATCTTCCGCACCAGACAATGAGCTTGCACATCCATGCCACCGACCACACAAATATTGTAGAGAAATCAAGAATCCGCAATCAGTACGAAAAGCCTCCTACACAAGACACCGATCTCAAGTGACGCCAAAGACAATACACGCTGACTCTAACCATCTGAGTCCTTTCTTGCTCATCCAAGCTCGTGATATTCCTGCCAACACCAAACGGCAACCTTGATCCTCGCCTTCCGATTCCCATGCTACCCACTGCCCCTAATCATGCCAATACGCAAATGTACAAGAATTTCATCATAACTCCTAAACCATTAATAGGGTACACACTTCATCATATAGAAACCTTTAACTTAACCCATTTCAGGTGAACCATAGCGACACACGACTGAACTTCCATAACCGTAGAAAATACAATCCTCTAGTAGTGGTCTAAACCACCGTAACTCTTCCGGGATCCATCTAAACATAACAGGCCGTGATACTCGAATGACTCCAAATAAAGTCAATTACGGCGGCCTGATTTCGCCAAAACTCACACCACAAATATAGGTAGTGAGGTGGTCGAAGCAAATAATAAAACCCAACGCAAGTCGGGGTCGAATCCACAGGGAGTTAGAATTGGGATTAGGTATATATTTAGTGCAATTGTATGATGTGCCTCGAGTTACACTTCCACATTCTTGTTTGTTGTTTCTAGTTCAACTTTAAGCTATTGATTGCAATTATACAACTAGAAGATAATATTTTTGGTTTTGGTTGTTTTTCAAAGGATAAAAGATCTAGGGTCGTGACTTCCACCTAGGTGGTTACCTAACGGGTTGTAAACTCTAGAACAAGTTTGATTGGTCGGGTTGTAATATAGAAATCACACGCAATTACCCACTCTATACCTCTCGGTAGTTTGAGTAATTTTGCGCAATTTGGATTTCTCAAGTCCAAATGGGTATTGCACAAAACAAGTGATATATGCTCAAGTCGGGTCTTACTATCTCAAGATTTGACCCTTTAATTGGGGCTATCAATTCCTTAAGTTCACCCTAATTTCTTGTTAGCCAAGTTTTCCTAGACTTAGTCTCACTTTCTCACGTAGATACTAAGTCAATTAGGCATGAATCAATATATGCAACCATTAATTCTTGAATTCAAGCAAGAACTAGGCTAAATATCACTAACCTAATCACAAACAAGCCCTAAATCAAATACCCATTAAGTACCCACACTAGGGTTGGGGCGCAACACTGATACACTGATACAACTTAACTTAAAAATGACAAAAAGTTCTATTTATGCTAACCTGAAAATATCTAACAAAATTGCCCCTGCGGAGGTTGTGCGGCCGCACAATTTTGTGTGCGGTCCGCACTCTGAGCTTGACTGGTCAAATGGGTCTTTTGCGGCCGCATAAAAGTGGGATGTGGCCGCACTTCATTTGATTGTGCGGACCGCACAATTCTGAGTGCGGCCGCACACTTGGACTGGAACATGGCTCTCTGATTCTTCTCTTCTGCGGACCGCACAATTATGAGTGTGGCCGTACATGACATCCTGCGGCTGCACAATAATGGTGCGGTCTACACTTCTTCATGGCCCAAAAATACAATTCTCTAAACCTCATGTTCTGCGGCCGCACTAGAAATTGTGCGGTCTGCATTTTGCCTTGAAATTCTGTCAGAGGTCGCCCTTAGGTTCTGCAGCCGCACTCATTTTTGTGCGGTCCGCACTATGCCGCTTTTAGCCTTGTTTTGGTCCTTGTCCAAATTTACTCCTTCTTGAGTGGATTTTCATTTCTTTGGCTCATATTGCAACACTCCTGCAAGCAAGCACATTTCATTAGTTTTCGGGAATACCTTTATGCAATTTTGGTCTAAAACGAAAGTAAAAGAGCGCAAATATGCAGTCAAAATCCCTACTTATCAACTCCCCCAAACTTAAGCTTTTGTTTTTCCTCAAGAAAATAAGGTAATTCCCACCTCCATAAAACAAGAACTATTTCAGCTGGCCTAAGGTGAATCAATCACGCATCAATTGGAATCAACAATTACCCACAACACATGTGAATTACCAACAATGGGATGATTTGGCTTTTGGAGTACAATAGTTCTAATGTGACACTAAAGCATCAAGAGTTGACCTTTTTCATCAAGGAAGCTCACTCTTTCATGTAGGTCATTATTTATCCAAAACTCCTCTTCCTTTACTCTCCGTTAGCGAATCTCACTTTAGAATGTAACACTCAAAGCAAGGATTGAGAAAAGTTCGCTCATCTCTCTCAAAATAATGTTACAAGTCCGGCTCTAAGTACCATAAGCTTGCCCTTATGTAAATCACCACTAATGCAAGCTCACTCAACTTGAAATCATGTAGGGCTTTTTCAGGATGTAATGAATGCTTTTTGGATCAAGGTATGTCTTGATGAAATAGAATGGGTTCATCTTTCATTAAGCACTCCATTTTCTCATTTTGGCTCATACTTTATCGACTCTTTGAGTCAATTTCTTTTTCCTCAGGGGAACTAGAGAGACGTAACATCACTCTTTCTTGTCATGACATTCATTTTTCTCCTTTTCTATTTACTCCATGCCTTTCATCTTGTTTTCTTTGAATCCCTTCAACTTTCTACCTTATTCACTTTCTTTTTGGCATTTTTCTTTTTGTTCTTTCTTTCTTTTCTTTGTACCTTTTATCACTTTCAAACTCCTTGTCTCTCCCCCAAACTTATGTTTTTGCCAATTGTTTCCCGAGAATTCTAAGGAATGATCGGGTGCCAAGAGAGGGTCATTACATAACGGATAAAGGCTTGTAACGTGGTTATTGAAAGAAAATGGGCTTAGGCTCAACTGGGTTTACTAGGGGTATCACATTGGTAGGCTATGGAGGATTTTAAATTTCAAATCGGATCAAGGAGTGCCTACAATCATTTCTCAAGCCAAGCTACACTTAGAATTTTACCTAGAAAAACATTCGGGGCAAGTTCTAGACTATTAGCACGGGAACTTGGACTTGCAATTCAATACCTCACCTCGCACGCTGCAGGATTTCTAAAGAGAACGGAGTCGAGGGCCCACAACAACCCTAGTAAGATTGAGAATCACAAATGGCTTGGCTGAACCAATCGATGACTGTTTAAGTCAACACAAGAGTCAAAAGGTCGCAACTAGAGCTATTTGATGCCAACAACTTTGTTTTTAACCGTCCTGCGGAGCTTTCGGAAAAGGGTAGCCTTGTGTGTAAGCACAGCAATGAACCGCGGCGAACCCTCAGACGACCTATCTAAGATTAGGGGGGGATCCTCAGTAGTGGTGACCCTTTCACTCTTCCACGGACTGATACATGTACCGAATGCTCATACGGGAAAGTTGACTCAGGTCGTAGGTAAATGTGTTGGTAGCAAGTGAAGCATGCTTGAGACCCTTTTATTTATTACTACTATTTTTGCCTAAACATAAAAGAAAATGGACTCAATCCCTTAAGAAGGTTGTCGCGCCATCCATCGTTGGGAAGAGCCACCCGGTGCACACAAAATCCACCTTTGGAAAGAACCATAGCATTAAGAAAACCAAAGGCTTATTGATCACTCAAACATAAAAAGAAGTTAATAAATCCAGCAGAAACTACTAAAGTAAATAAGAAGTTATACTAATAAGAAAGACAAACTAAAAAAGCAACGAAATAAACTACGGAAAGCTAGATAAATGAATATACAAACCGAAGTAAAATGAATATATACATAAGGGAAACTGAATATATACATCAAATGAAAGGGAAGAATATATAGATACCAAAGGGAAAATAAAGATAAAATAAAAATAGTATAAGAGTTATTACAGGACAAATGTCAATGTCAATCAATAAAAATAGACCATCGCCCGAATAAAAATAAGCATCCTCCCCAATGCTTAACAAAAATAAGAACAGAGAAGGGTAGAGAGTTAAGAGAACTCCCAATGTTGTCTCAGTCTGCATGGGATCCGCAGCACCCTCGGTCTCCTCTAGTTGTATCTCATCATCACCTAGCTGAGGGACAACAGGGTTGCTGAGCATCTGGATCATCTCCTCAGCGGTATGGGCAGTCACAACCGGCTCCTTAGACTGACCGGCTGCTGCCTCTGGTGCCTCGGGAACTACTAGTGCTGGTGCTGTTGGGGCTGCTGGCTCCATAAGCAGGTCCAATGGTAGATCTCCGGCAGATGTAATCTTGGCAAACTCTTTTCTCAACTTCTGCACTGATTTCTTCGATGTTTGAGACTTCCGGATCTTCTTCGTTTCTTTCCCAGCTCCTCAATGACCTCCCCATGCGCCACAAGGATCTACATAATGGTCTTCTGGTTGTCCAGAATCTTCTTCAATGTTTCCTCTACTGACAGAGGTATCTATGATGTTGCTGGGGCAGAAGACTGTGCTGCAACAGCACTGGCTATGTCAGACAGCTTTGAAGTAGAGGCCTGTATCTGTTGTTGAGACTCGCCAATATCTGGGAGACTCTCAGCGTAGTCTGTGGATAAGTGGATAAAGTTGGCATAGATAATAGAGCTGATGGTCTAGCAGAAGAAGGTGGTGGCATGGAAGCTATGCGGGTAGAAGGACCGGCTGCTGTAGAAGGCATAACATCTATGGAAGGCTCAGCAACTGATTCAGTAACTACTACCATTGGCTCCTCACACTGGCCAGCGGAGGTAGTTGCCTTACCCTTGAACTTCAGGTTGTAGCACCCTGCAGGTGGTACCAGGAGAAAGGCTTCTTGGCCTTTACTTCTGTATCATATTGCCTTGCACCACCTTTTGATCTTTGAAGTATTCTATGAGGATGTTCGGGTATGGATAGGATCTTTCACCTTCCTGGACAGCAAGAGTGATGTTGGTGGACATGATAGCACCCATATTGATTGGGTACCCAGCCATAATTGCAGCCACCAAGACTGCTCGGGGAAGAGAGAGATTGTTCTCATTTAGGCACGGATCAATACGGTTGCACACGAAGGTTTGCCACCCTTTTGCTTTAAAGTTTATAATGGCCCGGACTATAGGAACCCTTGCTGTGCCACAGAGGTGGTGGTCCTCGAGCTGCCAAGATCTCAGCTAACAACGGGCGAGCTGCATCACCCATAGTCAATTTTTCCAAGTATTAGACTGCCTCCACTTCTTCAAGTCCCACATATGCGTTCAAAGCACAGGAGTCGAATCTGACTTTCAAGTTTCTCACTTTTGTAACCATCGTACCATTCTTAATGTAAGCTACATTGGCATAAAATTCTTTAACCGGGTGCTCATTTGCATCGATGACACTGTGGGTGAACCATTTCCAGCCCTTTCGCAATTGTCTAAGGACATTAGGGATGTGAATGTCCAAATCCTTCATCATGAATTGTCGCTCAAGTGTGAGCGATCTCAGGGGCCACCACTCTCTGAATCTGTTGAAGGTAGTCAAGCTGACCAATCTGTCTTCCCACATCTCTATTCTCCTCGACCTCTCTAACCCCCCCCCCCCCCCACACACACACACCTCCACTACAGTATCACTCCCTCTACCATCATCTGGGATATCATCATCATCATCTATATTGATTGGTGCAGTCTTGGCATGTGAGGAAGAGGGCTTAGAATCTTGACTACCTTCCTCTGAACCCTCAGAAGAACTAGTTGCGGTGGAGGATTTGTCACGGAGTTGGTATCTCTCTTGAACTTGTTGTGATTGGGCTTCCGGCTATGCTTGCACAGAGTTACCCTCAGAAGCTTCCCCATATGGGAGATACTCACTGATTTTGGAGGTTTCAGGAGCTCTATTGGCGGTAGCTTTCTTGCTTATGGCTCTTTGGATTGCTAGTGGCAGGTTACCTTAGCCTCGACCGCGACCTCGGGAGGGTTCTACCCTCCCTTTTGATGTATCTCCTCTACCACGTGATCTAACCACTGTCTGCAATGCATAATGATAGGAATCAGCTAGAGCTTGAAATCACATATGCATGCATAACTATTGCAGGAAATCAGATTCATAAGAGGCAGTGCGAACCGCACAAAAGTGAGTGCAAACCGCACAATTTCATAGTGCGGCCGTACAACCAAAAGTGCGGACCGCATAATTTTGAGTGCGGCCTCACAACCCTAGGTTGAAACTACAGGGTCTCTGATCATTTAACAATGCGGATCGCACAATTTTCACTGCGGACCGCATAAGTTCACTGCAGACTGCATATTTTTTAGTGCGGTCCGCACAATTCAAGCACACATATGCCCTAACTAAGAGAACTACGGACTGCACAAAAATGTGTGCAGCCGCACAATTTGAATTTACGTGGCACTGCCTTATGTTACATGCAATTTTCTCACAGATTAGACATGGTTTCAGTAATTAAACACGATTAGCTACTTACCCATGCCCCAATTAATATTTAAGATACTATCCACATGATTCTAAGCAAAAATGACTAACTATTGACATTTTTAGGCATGAAATTAACCCTAGATAAAAGAACAAAACTAAGAAAAGATGAAAAATCTAAAGATAAAATTAACATACCAGCAATGAAGGATGCATCTGAAAATCTACACAGATGAAATGCTTGAAGTTTGAGAAATAATGGTGTATGCACTGTGTTTGCTTAGGGCTTGAGAGTTCAGAGAGTTTAGAATGTGAATAGTGGTGAAAAGCTCTATTTATAGGTTGACCCGTCGGGCCCAGAACTTACCTGAGTGCGGCCGCACAATTTTGAGTGCGGTCCGCACTACTTACCTGTACCTTGGAAGAATTATTGCGGTCCACACAAAAGAAAGTGCAGCCGTAAAATTTGTGCGGACCGCACAATTTTGAGTGCGGCCGCAAATTGTTAAGGAAATTTGACAAGCCAAACATCAGAGAGCATGCATTTTTGGTCTTCCAGTTGTGCGACCGCATACAAAATTCTGCGGCCTCAGAGTGGTTGTGCTCTTTGCATAAATTCTGGTGCGGTCCGCACTTTTGTGACACTTAGCCAATGTTTCTTGCACAGTCCCTGCAATGAACACCATTCCTGCATACAATTCAGAATTAGTTGGCACAAAAAAAAGCCTATCTAATTTAAAGAAGAGAACCAAGAAAAATAAAAAGACACATGGGTTGCCTCCCACGAAGCGCCCGATTTAACATCGCGGCACGACGCAGATTACCAATCATTTGAAATGAAGAACCGCCACAATGTGGCCATCATCAACCTTGCCAATATAATGTTTAACCCGGTGCCCATTGACTCTAAACACCTCATCATTCTTATTTTTCAAATCTAGAGCGCCAAAGAGGGTTACATTCACCACTTCAAAGGGGCCACTCCATTTTGACTTCAACTTGCCCGGAAACATCCGTAACCGGGAATTGAACAATAGCACTAGATCACCTTCTTTAAACTCCTTATTGTGGATGTACTTGTCATGGAGATACTTCTTCTTCTCTTTGTAAAGGGACGAACTTGTGTAGGCATGATACCGGAATTCATCAAGCTCATTCAAATGTGCCACTCTTAGGTTTGCAACGACATCCCACTCAAGGTTCAACTTCTTCAAAGCCCACATGGCCTTATGCTCAAGTTCTACTGTAAGATGACACACCTTACCAAACACCAATCGATATGGAGACATAATAATCGACATCTTGCAGGTCATCCATTCAGACCAAAGAGCATCGTCAAGTTTTCTTGACCAATCCATCCGGTTGGTATTCACAATCTTTGACAAAATACTCTTAATCTCCCGGTTGGAGACTTCAACTTGTCTGCTTGCTTGAAGATGGTAGTGGATAGAGACTTTGTGAGTGACACCATACTTTGTGAGTAAGGTATCAAACTCCTTGTTGCAAAAACGCAAACCCTTATCACTAATAATGGGCCTCGGGGTACCAAACCTCGTGAAGATGTTCTTTTTCAAGAATGCCACCACACTTTGAGCTTCGTTGTTGGGTAAAGCCACAACTTCAACCCATTTTGACACATAGTCCACAGCTACCAAAATTTATGTGTTCCCATAAGAGCTCACGAACGGTCACATAAAATCAATACCCCAAACATCAAAGATATCAATTTCCAAGATGGTAGTGAGGGGCATCTCATTCTTCCTAGAAATCCCACCGGCCCTTTGACATTCATCACAATGCTTGACTAGATCACTAGCCTCCTTGTAGAGAGTAGGCCAATAGAATCCACAACTCAACACTTTTGTAGCCATTCTCGCTCCACCATGGTGACCACCATACGGTGAAGAGTGGCAAGTCTCAAGAATTCCCATTTGTTCTTCCTCCGGCACACATCTTCGGATCACACCATCGGCACATATCCGAAAAAGATACGGCTCATCCCAATAATATTCAAGGCAATCCCGTTTGAGCTTCTTCCTTTGGTTTGAAGAGAACTCATTCAGTACAATGCCACTCATAAGATAAGTTGCTAAATCGGCAAACCACGGCATCTCGGTCATTGAAATGGCTAGCAATTCTCGTCATGGAAGGAATCATTGATCTCAAGGCCGTCATGTGGCCTCCCTTCCTCCTCCAATCGGGACAAGTGGTCCGCCACTTAATTTTCACTACCCTTGCGGTCTTGAATCTCTATATCAAACTCTTGTAATAGAAGCACCCACTGCATCAACCTTGACTTAGAATCTTTCTTGCTCATCAAATAACGAAGCACCGCATGGTCGGTGCGAACAATAACCTTTGTACCCATCAAATACGACCGGAACTTCTCCATAGCAAAAACAATAGAAAGTAGCTCCTTTTCGGTCACTGTGTAGTTGACTTGGGCATCATTCATGGTCTTACTAGCATAGTAGACCGGATGGAAGATCTTGTTAATACGTTGCCCCAAAACTGCTCCAACTGTCACATCACTAGCGTCACACATGAGCTCAAAAGGTAAGCTCCAATCTGGTGCGGTGATAATAGGAGTAGTAGTCAACTTGAACTTGAGCAATTCTAATGCCTTCATACAATCATTCAAATGGAACTTGGCATCCTTCTCCAAAAACTTACACAAAGGGTTTACCATTTTGGAAAATTCCTTCATGAATCGGCGATAGAAACCCGCATGACCCAAGAAGCTCCTTACTCCCTTCACGGATGTAGGGGAGGAGTTTGGAGATCAACTCAATTTTGGCCTTGTCGACCTCAATACCATGCTTTGAAATTTTGTGGCCGAGGACAATGCCTTCCTCGACCATGAAGTGACACTTTTCCAAATTCAACACCAAATTTGTCTCCCCATATCTAGCCAAAACCCTATCCAAATTGTTCAAGCAATCCTCAAAAGAATTCCCAACCATGGAAAAATCATCCATGAAGACCTCAAGAATATCCTCCACCATGTCGGTAAAAAAGCCATCATACACCGTTGAAAAGTCATCGGTGCATTACACAAACCAAATGGCATCCGCGAGAATGAGAAAGTACCATAGGGACAAATGAAAGTGGTCTTCTCTTGGTCCTCAGGAGCAATAAGTATTTGATTGTAGTTGGAGTATCCATCAAGGAAGCAATAAAAAGCATGTCCGACCAACTTATCAAGCATTTGGTCAAGAAATGGAAATGGGAAATGATCTTTCCGAGTGACTTTGTTGAGCTTCCTATAGTCCATGCACACTCTCCAACCGATGACGGTTCTTGTGGGGATCAATTCATTCTTGTCATTTGTTACCACAGTTATGCCCCCTTTCTTTGGGACACATTGCACCGGAGAGGTCAACGAGCTATCGGAAATGGGGTAAACAACCCTGGCATCCAAACACTTGATTATCTCCTTCTTCACCACCTCTTGCATTGCTTCATTTAGCCTTCTTTGATTTTCAACAAAGGGTTTGGCACCCTCCTCCAAAATAATCTTGTGCATGCAAAAGACGGGGCTTATGCCCCGGATATCTGCCAATGTCCATCTGATTGCTCTTTTCCTCCTTTGTAGCACCTCCAATGTGGACTCTACCTCCATGTTAGTTAATTACGAAGAAAGGATAACCGGTAAAGTGGAAGAAGGGCCAAGGAATTCATACCTGAGATGCGGAGGCAATGGCTTTCACTCCAAAGTGGGAGGCTCCACGATTGAGGGCTTTGTTAGAGGAGTCTTCCGATTTCAAGATCCAAAGATAGCTTGCAGGGCTCATAAGTGTACGACCCCAATCCTTGCAATGCATTCACACACTCCACACAGCCTTCTTTCTCCTCATCATCGTCAAGATTGAGCAAAATGGCTTCCAAATTATCCTCAACATTTGTTGTGGCACTAGCATCATTAATAGTCACATCCGTCACCAAATCCACGAACGAACAAACTTCATTGCTATTCGGTTGCCTCATAGATTTGCACACATGGAAGACCACCTTTTCTTCACCCACCCGGAAAGTGAGCTCACCGATTTCCACATCAATAAAAGTCTTCCCCGTAGCAAGGAACGGTCTACCCATTATGATAGGCACCTCATAGTCCACTTCACAATCAAGAATCAAAAAGTCCGCCGGGAGGATGAACTTGTCAACTCGAACCAACACATCATCAATAACGCCCAAAGGTCTCTTCATTGTACGATCCGCCATTTGCAACCTCATAGATGTGAGTCTTGGTTGCCCAATTCCCAATGATTTGAACACTGAGTAGGGCATCAAGTTGATACTTGCCCCTAGATCACATAAGGCTTTAGCAAAGTCGGAACTCCCAATAGTACAAGGGATTGTGAAAGCGCCCGGATCATCCAACTTAGGAGCCATTGAGTGCACAATTGCACTCACTTGATGTGTCATCTTAATTGTTTCACAATTCATCGATCTCTTCTTTGTTACCAAGTCCTTCATGATTTTTGCATATCCCGACATTTGTTCTAAGGCCTCAACCAATGGTACATTGATGGACAAACTCTTCATCATGTCAATAAAAATTTTGAATTGGTTCTCACTGTTTTGCTTTGCAAGCCTTTGAAGGGATGGAGGAGGAGGCCTTGGCATTGGTGCCTTAACCTTTGGCACTACCGGTTCCGGCATGTCAATTATCTGTTCCCTAGATGGGTTCACTTCTTCTTCCATCTCCTCCACATTTTCATCAATATTAGTTCTCACTTCTTCATTAGCTTGAACCACATTGCTTGGGATTTCATCTTCTTGAACCACAACATCTTCATCAACAATTCTTCTTTGATTTGAGGTGGTTGCAACTCCACCTTTTCCACTTCTTGTAGTCACGGTCATAGCATGCCCCGTATTATTCCCACCCTTCGGGTTCACCACCGTATCACTTGGTAGATCCCCCTTAGGGTGATTGTTCAAAGCTTGCGAGATTTGGCTCTCCGAATTTCACAAGCTTCGGCATAAGGCGTGTTCATGACGTACCCACCGGCTTCATGAAGTTCCCACCGGAGAGTTGATTTACCACACATTGACTTGTTGTGTTTGTCCCCCTTTAGAAGGTTTGTTGGATCATGGCCTCGATCAAATCATTATCGGGCACTCTTCAACCATGGTACGATGTCTTTCCCAAATCTCGTGCAATGGCTCATTGGGTTCTTGCTTGAAAGCGAGAATCTCATCCCGAAGTGTAGCCATATGTCCTAGAGAGAAGAATTTGGCAATGAATATTTCCGCCAACTCATCCCAAGTGTGGATGGAATAATTGGGCAATCTCTCTAAAGAGTCCTATGCCTTTCCCCGTAGAGAAAAGGAAAATAGCCTCAACCGCAGCGCATCCTCGGAGACGTTTGTTTGCTTGCTCCCCCAACAAGTATCGATGAACCCTTTGAGATTCTTGTAAGCATTCTGACTCGAAGCCCCGATGAAGAATCCTCATTGCTCAAGTAGTGTAAGCATCACATTGGTGATTTAGAAGTTGCCCCGCCCTAATGCGGGGAGTGACTATAGCACTTGCATAACCCTCGTTCGGTAACTATCGGTGTACTGTCGCTCTTGGTGGAGGTGAGGGAGGGACTGGAACATTATCATGAGGCGGTCGGCCTCGCCTATTTGCTTGAAGTTCGGGAAGAACCCCATCTCCTTGATCATCATCCACTTCCTCCCAAAAGGGCACATTCCCGATAGGCTCGTTTTTGAGAGCCATTCTCGTACCTATAATCAATTCAAACACAAAGTTAGTGACTTGGAAGGAAAAGAAGACAAATCACACAAACACCTAGATATATAGCTAAATCCGTTTAACTCCGCGGAAACGGTGCCAAAAATTGATATCCCAAACTCACACAATAAATATAGGTAGTGAGGCGGTCGGTGCAATAATAAAACCCAACGCAAGTCGGGGTCGAATCCACAGGGAGTTAGAATTGGGATTAGGTATATATTTAGTGTAATTGTGTGATGTGCCTCAAATTACAGTTCCACATTCTCGTTTGTTGTTTCTACTTCTACTTTAAGCTATTGGTTGCAATTATAAAACTAGAAGGCAATATTTTTGGTTTTGATTGTTTTTCAAATGATAAAAGATCTAGGGTCGTGACTTCCACCTAGGTGGTTACCTAACGGGTGTAAACTCTAGGACAAGTTTGATTGGTCGGGATTGTATATTGCAATCACATGCAATTACCCACTCTAAACCTTTCGGTAGTGTTAGTGTTTTTGCCCAATTTGGCTTTCTCAAGTCCAAAAGGGTATTGCACAAAACAAGTGATATATGCTCATGTCGGCTCATACTATCTCTAGATTTGACCCTTTAATTGGGGCTATCAATTTCTTAAGTTCACCTCAATTTCATGTTAGCCAGGTTTTCCTAGACTTAGTCTCTCTTTCTCAAGTAGACACTAAGTCAATTAGGCATGAATCAATGTTTGCAACCATTAATTATGAAATTCAAGCAAGAACTATGCTAAATATCACTAACCCAATCACAAACAAGCCCTAACTCAAACACCCATTAAGTACCACACTAGGGTTGGGCCACAACCCTAGCTAGAAATTTAGCTACTCATGAAACATGAAGAAATTAAAGAAGAAATTAAGATAGAATGCATAATAATCGATTAGGGAAAGAAAATATAATGTTTGGAAGCTAATCTAGTACAATATTACTAAAAGCAGTAAAGATAAACAGCTCACGTGCTCTAAACTGATACAACTTAGCCTAAAAATGACAAAAGGTTCTATTTATACTAAGCTAAAAATATTTGACAAAAATACCCCTGCGGTGGTTGTGCAAGCACAATTCTGTGTGCGGTCCGCACTCTAAGCTTGACTGGTCAACTGGGTCTTCTGTGGTCGCATAAAAGTGGGATGCAGCCGCACATCATTTGGTTATGCGGACCGCTCAATTCTGAGTACAGCCACACACTTGAACTTGGACTGGAACATGGCTCTCTGATTCTTCTCTTCTGCGGACCGCACAATTATGAGTGTGGCCGTACATGACATCCTGCGGCTGCACAATAATGGTGCGGTCTACACTTCTTCATGGCCCAAAAATACAATTCTCTGAACCTCATGTTCTGCGGCCGCACTAGAATTGTGCGGTCTGCATTTTGCCTTGAAATTCTGTCAGAGGTCGCCCTTAGGTTCTGCAGCCGCACTCATTTTTGTGCGGTCCGCACTATGCCGCTTTTAGCCTTGTTTTGGTCCTTGTCCAAATTTACTCCTTCTTGAGTGGATTTTCATTTCTTTGGCTCATATTGCAACACTCCTGCAAGCAAGCACATTTCATTAGTTTTCGGGAATACCTTTATGCAATTTTGATCTAAAACGAAAGTAAAAGAGCGCAAATATGTAGTCAAAATCCCTACTTATTACAGTCGTTAAGCCTCGCACGTATCACCATAACTCACATGCATAACTTAATATGAGGCCACGTTGTATCAAAGCCCACGAACCATCTTATACCCTCCTGGTGCGCATATTCGCATCTTGAACTAGTAAACTCATTCTGGCAATTTCTTTATGAATCTGAAGCCATTTGCTTCAATTCCTCTCATGTTACACCGCAGACCAAAGATAACACAGAACACTTCAAGCCCCTTTTCATAATCCGCTGCAAAAGCTCGATAATTAACCATACTACGGACTCGAAATCCTTAGGCACCACACTATAACTTTTGAATCCACTAGGACCGTTGTTGAGAGTCACCCACTTTGACTTGGTCCCGAATATAATCAAACTCCAAGGCTCCGCTAGCACATCAACACCCTCTCGAAGAAGCACCCAGCTGAATCACTTTCCTTATAAATCACATCTACACGAAGCATAAATCATTAATCTTCCCAAAGCCTGAACATGAGTCAATAAGGCCAATTATAGCACACATTCCTCAAAAACTCTCCTCAATTACCATTGATATTCTCTTTCCATAGTCGTAATAACCCACCAATACGCCGATAACCAGAAACCTCACAAGTAGATAACCATGTTATCCAATCGCAGGTGGTGCGGCTCTCCCACTTAGCTTGAAGCTATCGTTGCATTACTCTGGAATCCACCGAGATTCCTTATCCCCTATTAACATGGTCTTGCACAATCAACCCGCCAAATTCCTCAAAATCCTTCTATTAGCATTTCCTGAACACTCTGAATCACTTACCACGTTTACATATTCGACCTCTTACCGTTAGCCAGTAGAATTCTTCGTAGAAACTTCGTCAACCATGGGACTACTGACCTGCTCACACGAGATAATCCACCTGTAGAAATTCCATGCTGATATCACCCAACGACGCTGCACTGAGTACAATTACTACGAAATCAGTGGCCCATCCAAGCCCGTGCTCATTCACCAGATGTACAAGCCTGTTCGCTCCTCACGGACATCAACTAAAGGTGGAACAATACGTTCCAATCCAAAGTCATGTTTTATCCTTCTTCATATCAAGCAACTCCTTTCTGTCGTATCCCATCTCTCGTCGTATAAAAGCCAATATTCCAACTTTAGTTCGTAGACATAGTCACTGTCCACCATGAATCCCGAATCACTCTTCATTGTTCCCAAGGCGTGTAGTCATCCTACCACAGAACCTATATGCTACGTTGCCACTCTCCCACTTTGGTCAAACCCTCTCCTTTAAGAAACTACTCCACTCCTGCTTCTCACACATGGCCTTCTAGAAATGTCACCATCGCGAGACACCTCCCACATGTCCTTCCTCATCCTTCACTGCCCCATTGTCGCCTTAAATAAAAATCTATCGTTGTAGCACTTGAACTATTAAATTGCCACCATCTCTATAACTTCTAGAAGATCATCCATATCGATTAATAATCATTAGAGATGCCCCTTAGATCCTGAACCACTGGACACCGTGACCTCCGACAACGGATCCTCTGTCACCGTTTCACCATACCCCGCCCTAAAGGCAAATTGATGAAGACCAAAATGCAATGACAATCCAATCAAATACACATGGAGAAACATCCTGCACCACATCTGTAGTACCATTACAATTCCTCAAATTCTCGATTTATAACAAGCGATTCATGCCGCGTAAGATAGAATAGGAAGGAAATGAAGGCATAAGCCTCAAGGGAATCAAATGGCACGATGAGGTCGTGAAATGAAGGCATAAGCCTAGTGCTCTGATACCATGTTGTCACGAACCAAAATCAGGCAAGCCAACACCAAATAGTTAATTTAGTTCTCATTTTATTATTTTTAAAATCATAATTTCCTTCAACTAAATAGTAAATGATGAAATTTACAGAGTAAATAATAATGTTTTTAGCAAATTTCAATATTGAATAACCCATAATCATCCCATACCTGATGTCACAAATGCATGAGCATCCACTAGCAAAAATAAAATAAAATGCATCATATGTATGGAATACAACATTGGACAGGAGAGAAAAATATAAATACTGAGAATGAGACTTTGCTGGCTGCGGATCATAACTTAAGATGAATCTCACCTAAGTCTCCCATATCAACCGCGTCGTTGCGCCCACAAGGCCATCAAACATACATGTGCTTGTACAACAAATGTACAGCAAGTGTAGTATGAGTACGAAAATAACGCTTACCCAGTAAGTATCCAGTCTAACCTTGAAGAAGTAGTGACGAGGGGTCGACTCAGTCACTTACTATGGGCTATAAATAAAATGCCAATGATATGATTTAAACATAGGTTATATAAAGCGGATGTAAGCATAGTAATTTGAAGTAAGTAGGCAATTCTTTTATGATTGACGAAATCTCAAAATTTACTTCTCATCATTTAACAATTTATCTCAGGCCAAAGAGGCAATATCATTTATTAAAAATTTCAAAGCAATCAATTCAATCATGCGCAAATCATGCCGAGGTCGTGCGGCCCGATCCAACATATAAATATAAACTGAGCATTGTCGAGGGTCGAACGGCCGAAATCATCATATAAATATAATATGTGCACTGCCAAGGGTCGAACGGTGTGAACCATAGATGCATCTATTTAACCTGCCAAGGCAAACAGCCCACTCCCATGAAAGTAGTGGAAATTTACCCCGCTCGCGGAATAAAATTGCGACGCGGTTACACATAGAATTTCTCAAATAATAATTATTATAATATTCTTTAATTCTTTTCAACATATGAAATTCAAATGAAAACTTTCAAGTCCCGAAATCCTCAATTTAAACTCTTTCTCAAGGCATTTAATAAGCACACTCGATCTAATTTCCTTTCAAGGCAAGTAAATAACAAGATCAAATAACGGTATCAGCAAATCATGGTGTAAACCTAGAACTACCCGGACATAGGCGTAATTAGTAGCTACGTAAGGACTACCGTCACCTCGTGCATACTTAGCCCCCACAAATAGAAGCATGTATCAATTTAGTTCACATATGGGGTTAATTCCCTCTTACAAGGTTAGAAAGGAGACTTACCTCGCTCCGAGGTTCCATAACCGGCTCCCAAGCCCTTCCAACAACTCAAATTGATGCCCAACGCTCCAAAACTAGTCAATAATGAGCAATTCCATAAATATATATTCTAGTACTCATAAAAATCCTATTTACAACAAATTTCCATCTCCGATCGAAAAGTCGATAAAAATCACCCTCGGGCCCACGTGCCCGGATTTCGAAAATATTCGAAGGTAAACTTTACCCATGACCCCACGAACTAAAATATATAATTTATTTCCAATTCCATGCCCAAATTCGTGGTCAAAATCCAAAAATACAAAATTCTAGGTTTTCTACCAAAACCCCGCAATTTCTACTAATTTTCATGCTTAAATCCTCTAGAATTCATGTATTTAACTTAAAATGAGTGGGAATCACTTACCTTACGTTGCTTAATGAAAATCTCCCTTTGAAGCTCTCCAATATCGCCCCAACCAAGTGAGAAATGAGAGAAGAAGAGACAAATCTCGCTCTTAAAACCATTCTGCCCAGCGCCATTGGCTTCGCAGGTGCGAGACCCCTTCCGCTTCTACGCCTTCTTCCGCTTCTGTGATCAACTCTTCACTTATGCACTTGAGCAGATGCGGCCAAAAACTTCGCACCTGCGGTCTTCCCTCTAGCTGCCCTGCTCCACTTCTGCGATTCCCTAGCCTCACCTGTGGGCTCGTACCTGCGTCCCTCTTCACGCACATGCGATTACACCAGATGCCCAGCTGCTTCAGCCCTTTCTCCAAATTCAAATTTGATCCATTAACTACCCAGAATCCACCCAAGGCCCGCGGGATCCTATCCAATCATACCAACCAGTTTCAAAAAATAACGCGGACCTGCTCAAGGCCTCAAATCACATCAAACGACGCTGAAGTCATGAATCGCACTGCTATTCAAGCTTTATGAACTTTAGAACTCCGAACTTTTTCATTCGATGTCGATACCTATCAAACCACGTCAGATTGACCTCAAATTTTGGACACAAGTCATATTCGACATTACGAACCTACTCCAACTTCCGGAATTGGAATCAGACCCCGATATCAAAAAGTCCACTTTTGGTCAAACTTGTCAAAAACCTTCAAAATTTTAACTTTCGTCAAATGACCCTAAAATGACCTACGGACCTTCGAATCCACTTCCGGCCTCGCTCCTAATACCAAAATCACAATACGGAGCTATTCCCAGTCTCAGAATCCCAAGCAGACATCGATAAAATTGAATTTCACTTCAACCCAAATCTATAAAATTCTTTCAAAATGCCAACTTTCACAACAGGCACCGAAATGCCCCCGGGTCATCCAAAACCCAATTCGGACATACGCCCAAGTCCAAAATCATCATAAGAACCTGTTGGAACCTTTAAATCACAATTTCGAGGTCGTTTACTCAAAAATCCAACCTTAGTCAATTCTTCCAACTTAAAGCTTCCGAAGTGAGAATTTTCTTTTCAAATCGACTTTGAACTTCCGAAACTCAATTCCGACCACGCGTACAAGTCATAATACCTGAAGTGAAGTTGCTCATGGCCTCAAAACAGCTGAACGACGCACTAGAGCTCAAGATGATCGGTCGGGTCATTACATTCTCTCCCACTTAAACATACGTTCATCCTCGAACGTGCTAAAAACTACGCTGGAGTTATCTGAAATCACTATTTAAAACCTCGTGCACCTACCTGTGCTACCACAACTCGGTTGAGTACATTTGCTCGATCAAAACTAAAGATTCCCCCTTTTTCTTAGTTAAATAAGCCTTAGAGCCCAATCCCAACATCTGGAGTTCTCTGCTAGGCTTGTTTCCAACATACGAACACCGTATCAATCACTACACGATGCACTAATACATGTTTGCATACCTTTGCTGAATCCACATCATGCACCGCATAATCCACATGACCATAAGGACACACTCTGATAACTATAGCCAAAGTTTAATGAATCCAGTGCTCACAACACACCTCATGACTCATATAAGTCGTGTTTCAACCCTTGCAATACTGAAGAGATGTGTGGGAATTCATATCCAGCTGCTGAGTCAACTATTCATTGAGTTCCCTTCTTGACAAGAACCATTACCTCATTCTGGAGTGAATATAGATATTTGTTCTACAATATGCTTCATATAAACCTGATCGCGCTGATCCCAGGTCCAGTAATCTCGTCTCACCCAGTACAAGTTGCTCAGGCAATAAGCCACCAGACTTTGCCAAAAGTCTCATTGAATGCCGCAATATGCCAACAAGCTACAAAATCGAATGTTATACCAAAGAAAAAATGAACCCCGGAAGGAACTACTCAACCCACGTAACTAATTAAACAACCGCAAAGGTGTTATGAACCTTCCTCAGAAAACAAGAAACAAAACACACAAGAATATATATAGGAAATTGTACTCAACATCACACTGTTGCGGCGTGCAACCCAATCCACACATATTACCGTTGCCCGATCCAACCATGATACCCGTGGCGGCATGCCACCCGATCCAAACAATGTACCCGTGGATGCATGCCACCTAATCCACACATAATAACCTATAAAGGAATTACTTACTGAGCTAGAATGCTCATACCTGTGAAATACTCGAGTATCAACCACAAGCACGTGAAGTGAATAATGAAATTCTTGGGGAGACAGATAGCGCCATACGCAACAAATCCCAAGCACAACTAAGGTGCGATATATGATCTGAATCTCGAGAGCCGTCCTGCTCACATAACAACATCGCTACGCGGAACCTCAACACATAGCTATTTTATCAAGTCGTTTCACAAATCACACGGCACAATATAGTATTACATGAAATAGCCGACAACAAAATAACATCCAACGTCTGAATACTCCTCCATAAGGAGCGATATGCTGAGATGAACACGTCCGGCCTGATATAGAGCCCACATTCGTATTTTAGATCCATCCACGGACCTCAAGCCGATTCTAATCGTACCATACTGGCTAATAACATTTCAAGGGTCCTTAATAACCCCTGACACACAAGAACAGCCATCAAATCCAAAACACGCTTCCACAGTCCACAACCAAACGAACTGAGCGCCCTTCAGGCATAATTTCTCACATTAGCGATAGTACCAAAAATCTCCACACTTGGTTTTAAATATTCAATCAATCAAGTGACCACATGTCACACTTATACAATCTTTCCGTGGGACACGCTCCCATGACCTTCGCACCAAACAACGAGTCTGCACATCCGACCCCGATATCAAAAAGTCAACTTCCGGTCAAACTTCTCAAAAACCTTCAAATTTTTAACTTTCGCCAAATGAACCCAAAATGACCTAAGGACCTCTGAATCCACTTACGAACGCGCTCCCAATACCAGACTCACCATACGGAGCTATTCCTGGTCTCGAAATCCCAAACGGACATCGATAACATTGAATTGCACTTCAACCCAAATTTATGAAATTCTTTCAAAATGCCAACTTCCACAACAAGCACCGAAACGCTCTCGGGTCATCCAAACCCCAATCCGGAGATACGCCCAAGTCCAAAATCATCATACAACCCTATTGGAACCTTCAAATCCCGATTCCAAGGTCGTTTACTCAAAAATCTAACCTTAGTCAATTCTTCCAACTTAAAGCTTTTGAAATGAGAATTATCTTTCCAAATCGACTCTGAACTTCCGAAATTCAATTTCAACCACGCGTACAAGTCATAATACCTCAAGTGAATCTCCTCATGGCCTCAAAACTGCTGAATGACGCGCTATAGGTCAAAAAGACCGGTAGGGTCATTACAGTTAGAAAGAGAAGTTTGAGTGATATGGAGTACAAGTTAGCTACAATTCATGTGTTGCTAAATTGTACCGAAGTTGTACCACTTCTCAAGTAAGTATTTATTTATTAGTTATCAAAATGTAAAATTTACTGTGATTACATATTGATGCAGCTACTAACAATATTTGATGTTTCACAGTCACTTCGTGGGTTAATTTGGCAATGATGTTGTATATATAATTTTTGATAGTTGGTTCAATCAGTTTGTAAGTTTATCCTGATAATGTTCTTCTAAA
>NW_017671371.1:108943-115364 GCF_001879085.1 Nicotiana attenuata | reverse complement strand
ATAATGTTCTTCTAAAGTTCCTATATATATATATATATATATATATATATATATATATATATATATATATATATATATATATATATATATATATATATATTCGGTTATGCTAACTTATGAAATTTTTTTAACACTATGTAGGTAAATAATTCAAATAATGGTGTAAATCAATTTTTGTAAGATATATCTTGGGGACCTAGGCTTCAGGTCACAACAATATCTAAGTACGTAGTGAATGGTTATAAGTTTCATACAGAGGATTGCTCTAAATAAAAATAGCAACAACAGTGGGATGTGAGTTCAAGGTGGTGATGGCAACCAAGTTGGAGATATTTATTATTATGGTGTGGTCAGAGAAATACTATAACTAGAATATACAGTTTGGCCATATAAGAAATTGATACTCTTTGATGCAAGTGGTTTGACCCAAATCCAACAAGTGGTACAAGAGTACACCACCAATACAACATAATTGAGGTTAATCATACGACGGAGTATGATCGCTATGATCCTTTCATAATTGCACATAACGTTAGGAAAGTGTATTATGCTTCTTATCCATTGCGGAAAAATAAGTCTGATTGGTGGGTTGTAATGAAAACTAAACCTATAGGTAGGGTGGAAGTCGAGAATGTGATAGATGTTGCATATCAAAATGATATCTCCAGTGTTCACCAAATAGTGAATGATCAGTTAGAAAATGATTTGGAACATCCTGAACGCATACTGGAAGAAGTTGATATAAGTGAAGTAACAATTATAGAAAATGAGAGTGAAGATTCAACCGATGAAATTCAAACAATTAAGGACGAAGAATTTTCGGACGAGGAACAATACGTCAACGAGGATTAAAAAGTTGGTTTTTTAAAGCACTCTCGTTTTATAACTAGTTTTTTATATGTTTCAATCTAAATATGTATTATATTATGCAAATGAAAGGCAAGGGTCAAGATAACAATGACCCTACTAGTTCTCGGGGTCGAAAAAATGCTAAGAAGGGAAAGAGGGGGTAGATAATAATACTCCCTCTTTTCCACCCTCTTCAGAGATGCCTATGTCTTATCCTCCACCACATGGCTATACTGAGCTGCCACAGCATCACGAGGCCTACACCTTCATCGAGACACCAGGTCTTCCATCACAGGGCCATAGGACTATTCATCCAATATACAGTCCAACTGCCTTACAGCCACATGGATCGCAACAATCTGCATCGCAACCATTTGCATCACATCCACGTGGATCATATCCCTACATATCACAGCCGCATGGATCGCATCCATCTATGCCACAGCCACTCGGGTCACAGCCATATGGATTGCATCCATCCATGTCACAGCCACTCGAATCACAGCCATCAGTATCATAGCCATATGGGTCGCATCCAGCTATGTCGCAGTCACAGGGATCGCAGCCATCTTCATCATCGACTCCATCTATTTCAGGCATTCTCCTGTGAGACGGTAGCTCTGAGCCCCCTACACCATCTACACATACCTCTGATACACATGCTAAGGATGATGACGGAGATAGTGCATTATGATCGCTATGGCAAGATCATCATAGTCCCTGAGGGTGACAGGTAAGAGTTATCTGTTATTTTTGCATCTATTGTTATATAATGATTTTACTAATATATTCATGTGTTTTTATTGTTAAATTGTAAGTTCAGGCCGGGTAAGCAGACTACGAAGATAATCACCAATGCCATCAAAAAGCTTTATGATGGCCCTTATGCGACTTGGACTAATTTCCCATTCTCGTTGAAAGAGCAAATTTTCAATCAGTTTAAGGTATAAGTTTTCTTTTAAGCAATTTAATAATTTATATTTATGATGTTTACATCTAATATTTAACTTTTGAAATGCAGTGCAAGTGTGTATGGGAAGATCGTTATAGCGCGGAAGTGGCTGAAATTTTCATCATTAAGCTCGCAAGAGATTGGCGGATCATTTCTCGGATGCTATAAAGAAGAACAAGAGGCTTGGCTGGTGTCTTGAGCATTTATATAATGATTTTTTATGGCAATGGCAGACCGCAGATTTCTTAGAGAGGAGCAAAAAAGGAAGAAAGCTCGCTCATCCGAGAAGAGAGGCTCCTTGCACACTAGGGTGCGATCAGCCTGGGGACAATAAAAAGAAGATTGGTAATTGCTTAAATTATATTACTTTTCTAAGTATATCAATTCTATGTATTAACTAAAGTAAATTGTTTTCAAGAAAAAAAGTATGGGCGTCCAATGAGCCATGATGAGCTATTCAAGGAAACGCATATTGTAAAGAAGAAGAAAGAGGGGGAAGGAGATAGGTGGGTCAAGGACCAGGCAGAGACTGCATATATCAGCTTTCAATTTTCTTTAAGTGTTATAATTTACTTTTATAAGAATTTTTAAATACTAATTTAATTTAAAATAATATGGGATCGCTACCAAAGTAACATGGAGGAATTCATTCGCAGTCATCCATCTGATGAATTGGGCAAGCGAAGCCAACCTTCGGATGAGGATGCTAAAAGAATATGGTTGGAAGCTGTTGGCGGTCCAAAATGGGGGAAGGTAAACGGGCTTCCTACGAAAAAATTCCATCGCTATAGGTGTGGAATGGAAGGAATAGGGACTTCCTCGCAATGCGAGGAACTTAATAGGGAGAGACTCTCGGCTATGCGAGAGACAGTGACAAAGCTTACATCCGAACTAGAAGCGGCCAAGAAAAGAGAAAGGCTTAGAGATGCTCAATTCCTTGGTATGCAAGCTTAGATCAGAACTTTCTATCTACTAGAGCTTTTCCGTTGCCCGGGTCTCGTGAGTCATTGTCAGAGGCTCTACCTCCTGTCCTCCCCGTGATCGTTCTTCCCATCCTCTACAAGATCGTTCTCTATATCGTCTTCTAGATGAAAGTTCATCAGACGGTGATAATGATGTAGTAGAAACACCCATTGACCAATACTTTTATATACTTTGAACTAGACTAATAGAACCAGTTTTGAATTAGATTGAACAATTTTGAACTTCTTGTAATTAGAATTTGGTTTTGGATTGTGATGTTCAATTGAACTTTAATTTGTTAGTTTTAAAGTATTAATTAGATGTTTGATTGTTGTTGTCATTTTTGTCGTTGTTGTTGGGATTTTGGTTGCATTTGTGTTGATTTGGTGGTTATTAGATTTGAATTGGGGGTATCGCTATGCTATTTTTATTTGGCAGGTGGTGTAGCTACCAAACAGGCATTTTCTCCCAAAATTGAACCTGAAAAACCGACCAACCTTGGTCGGTTACAATAAAAAAAATTAAATTGCACATTACCGACCAATGTTGGTCAGTTAATGTACAATGAATTGGTCGGTTTTCTGCCTACCAAGTCTAGGTTACCGACCAATTTTGGTCGGTATTTTTACATTTTAATTATTTAAAATAAAAAATATTTTCCAGTACCGACCAAAGTTGGTCGGTTTTTTTAAATTTTAATAATTTATAAAAAATTATTTTCTACTGACAAAAGTTGGTCGGTATGAAAAATTAATAAATTTAATACACCAACCAAGCTTGGTCGGTAAAATTAAATTAATTAAATAATATTTCGACCAATTTTGGTCGGTAAGCCAATTACATTGTCAGATGGTCGTGTAGAACATACCGACCAAGGTTGGTCGGTAATTTTCGACCAACTTTTATCGGTATGCCTTTTAGACCTTCAAAATACCGTCCACGCGTAAATGGTCACGCCTTGGATGGTTATTGGCCATTACAGACCAAAGCTGGTCGATTTTTTAGGACAATTTTTCCCGAATTTTTCCCAGATTTTGTGAAACCCCACTCGCGTTCGTGTAGGGGAAATGGGGTCGGACAGGTTAAGTGAGCTTTACTCTTCGCATTCGCGGATGACCTGTCATGTTCGCGATGCCCAATCAGGGTAAGCCTTCGCGTTCGCGATGAAGGCCGTCATAGCTGGGCAGAAGCTTGTTTTAAATACGGGACTTAGGCATTTTTCTCCCATTTTCCACTCACTTGGGTGTTTTTAAAGCTTCAAAAAGGGAGATTTCAACCTAGCAATTGAAGGTAAGTAATTCACACCTAATGTGAGTTTAATACATGGGTTATGGGTAGATTTTAACATGTTGATTTGTGGAATTCATGGGTTAGATGAAAAACCTAGATTTTGATAAAAAATAGGATTTTACCATGAAAATGGTTACGGGACTTAGTGAAAATCATATATTTATGTTCCTAAGGTTATGGGTAACAACTTTTTTCAGAAATTTCCGGAATTCGGGCACGTGGGCCCGGGGGTAAATTTTAGGAATCTTGCATTTTGGGTTGGGTAATCACTTTAATAGTTAGAATATAAACTTTTGAACATATATTGATTAGTTTTTATACTATTTGAATAGTTTTGGATTGTTCGGCTCCGATTTGAGGGTTCGAGCACATTCTTGAGTTTGGAAGTAGGCTTTGAGATGAGGTAAGTCTTTTTTCTAACCTTGTAAGAGGGAAATTTCCCCATAGGTGAACGTAACTAAAATATGTGATTGTTTGTGGGTGCTACAATACGCACGAAGTGACGAGAGTCCGTATGTAGCTACTATTCCTATTTATGTACGGGTAGTTTTAGGCTTACACCATGCTTTGTGGACACTGTTATTTGATTATATTTGTTAATTGTATCAAATGGAACTAAGTTGAGAAATTTGAAGGATTTAAAAGCTTCAAGTTGAATTGTCTTTATTTTGGAAAAGAATCAAGAAAGAGTTATGAGTTATTTGATGAATTTATATTTGACTGTGTCGCATGTATGATTCGCAAGCGGGTAATAGATGCATCTATGGTTCGCGCCTTCGACCCTTGGCAGTGCACAGTTTACATCTATATTCGATCGGGCCAAACATCCTCGGTGGAATTTGCGTGTGATAATAGAATCGGAAGTCCCTTTTATAACAACGTATAAATTCATCGTTTGAGAGATAAATTGTTTTAAATGAAGGAAGTGTTTTAGGTTCTTAAATTGATGAAAGAATTGTTCAGCTATTTCTCATCCTGAGTTCTAATGTTATCTTTATATATCATGTTTAATTAGAATTTTATATTATTATATTGTTGGCCCTAGTAAGTGTCTGAGTCGACCCCTCGTCACTACTTCTTCGAGGTTAGACTAGATACTTACTGGTACATATTTTTATGTACTCACGCTACACTTCTGTACTTAATTGTACAGGATTTGAGGCAGGTGCATCTGGCCACTAGTCCGGTGCGCAGATTTGATCCCCATCCCGAGACTTCATGGTGATTTGCCTTCTGAGCCGTTCTGCAGCAGCTGGAGTCTCTCTTATGCTTATTTTTCTGTCTATTTTCTTTCAGACAGTAGGCTAGTGATCTTTTGTATATTCTACTAGATTGCCCACATACTTATGACACCAGGTCTTGGCACACACACTAGTACACTTATAATTTTGGTATTGTATACATGATTACGGCTTGTATTCATTGCTTCAGTTCAACTTTGTTTCATTGGTAAATTTCTAAATCTTTTAACAAATGAAGAATTTTTATCCACTTTGTAATTTATTTAAATGGAAATCACTAGTTTGATCAGTGTTGGCTTGCCTAGCAATGATGTTGGGCGCCATCCTGGCCTAGGATGGAATTGGGTCGTGACACTCATTTTCCACTTCGTAATGCATTAATAGATCATTTATGGGAGCATGCTAGAGGTGAAAGTTGAACATTTAAGTAGTATTTAAACAAAATTTTAACTTACATGTAATATGTACTAAATTATTTTGTATCTCAATAATTACACTTTTATTTGAATTACCCATTAAAACGCATAATCTACAGTGTTTACATACAAATTATATTATTTAAAAAATTTTGATATAAAATAAATTTATTTTAAACGGTTATACAAGAAAAAAATATGAATTATATGGAATGAATATGTAAAAAAGAAAAAAATATATATATGATTTGTTTATTGGAAATAAGAAAATAAAATTTAAATAAAAGATAGAAATATTTTTTTGGGAGTAGAAAAATAAAGTAATGGTTAGAGTTTGTTTACTCCATTTTGGAGTAGAGATTTGGAATAAAGGGTTGGAAATACCCTCAGACCTGTTTTTAGCAGCAAGGGTTGGTGAATAATCGGAACATTGCAAGTCCTGTTTGGTTTCTGCAAAGAGGAGTAAGGATTGCTTAATCAGGGGCGAAGCCACCTTTTACAAAGGGTGGTCAACCGGTCACCTTTTATCAAAATATTATAAAAAAATTATACTATGTATATAAGTAAAATATTAATTTTAAATATATAAAATATATATTAAACAGCCTTTGTCGGAAATTTTTGGTCTGAATACCCTTGAAACTTTTTTGGCTTCGTCACTACGCTTAACGACCATGTAAATCCTTTGGCAGGAAAACGTATGGAGTTCG
>NW_017671371.1:101380-108915 GCF_001879085.1 Nicotiana attenuata | reverse complement strand
CCAAACACACACACCCCCTCTTATTTTCCTCCAAAATCTTCATATTTTATCCTTATTTTGGTCATACGCTCGTATTAGCCTTGTATTTCTTTGAGAAGACGGTTGTGTCTTTTAGTTTTGGACATAAAAGATTTTGGATTAAGAGATTCGAAAAGCCAGGCTAAAGATGATGACGTTGCTATGAGTTTGCTAAATAAGTATAACTCGGGCTCTTTTCTAATTCCAAGTATAAAAACAAAAATTGAGAGACAAACCATCCCTTTGAAGTAGGCTTATGATGTAAAGGACAAAACAGTTGCACGTCGAAGCTACGATGTAAGTTACAAATCTGTGCTTTTGGAATGATAGTAGATATATAGAGAGACCAGCCAACGATGATGAAGTTGCTAAGGCTTAAATTAGTCTATGTTAATTATTACGGCAAGCTGGAGAATATTAACTTTTAAGGCGTTGTCTGGTTTGTGGATTAGCTCGGAGTGGACAAAAGAGGATAAATTGCTTCGAGTATGTTTCCAGTAGCATCCCAGGTTTATACCAATCATTGAATACACAATACGTCTCTCTCTCTCTCTCTTTCTATATATATATANACGTCTCTCTCTCTCTCTCTATATATATATATATATATATATATATATATATATATATATATATATATATATATTTGTTTCGGCTTGTATGTTGACCGGCTAAGGAAAGAAAAAATAACAGAAAAATCAAGAGTGAGGTAGGATAGAGAATTCACCCGGTTTTGAAAATTCCGGTATTTGAAAATGCCTCGAAACTCTACCAAAATTTTTGAAAAAAAAGGAAAAGAAAATGTATCTCAAAAGAAAATGAAAGTGAGTCAATATAACTACGCGGGTCTGATTCTCGCCGGATCGCCGAATGTGAAATACGTAGGCAAACCTCATCGGTAATTAATAGTAATAAAGTACATAGTATTAGTTTTCACTTTAAATTTTGACTTAATCATCTCCGACAAGAGAACATGATAAACTCTTTAATAGAGAATGACGGATGGTTTGCCCTTCTACCATATTTCTCTTTCCCAACCTAACTCCATTATACTTGATTTTCTTTAGTAATATTGTTTGATGTTCATTTATTAGATTTTTTTATATTTCTTATTGATTTATGAACAAAGTTCTTTGTTAGACGGTAGAACTGAAATAATCTCGTCCCCTCTGCGTTTGTCTTAACTATTTGCAAAATTAAAAAGGATGAATCCGTACTGGATCGGGAGGATTGAACCCGACGTGAATCGAACACGCAACCTTCTGATCTGGAGTCAGACGCGCTACCATTGCGCCACGGATCCTGGGTGGAAAAGTT
This sequence comes from Nicotiana attenuata, assembly GCF_001879085.1. Lineage (NCBI taxonomy): Eukaryota > Viridiplantae > Streptophyta > Magnoliopsida > Solanales > Solanaceae > Nicotiana > Nicotiana attenuata. Next base: position 107,580 of record NW_017671371.1, on the reverse strand, counting down.
TTGCTGCAACATATATTTATAGGGATACTAAACCTTTCTCATGAAACATTCATTTTTCCGTCGTTGTGGGGTCGGGGTGTGTATGTGTTTGGGGTTTGTGGGGCGGAGGGGAGAGGGGTAAACTCGGCAAGACTCTTCGTAAGTTTAAAACTTTCTTACAAATTTGATTTTGATGTTTTTGTATAAAATATAATTATAGTTGATGTTCATAACCACCAAATGAGTAATACCCACTACTCTTCTCCATTGTCTCCATAACTCTCACTACTCTAATACTTATGGAGTTATGGTTGTAACTCCCATACCTCCCCCATGATCTTCCACCATGCTCTCAAATGCTTAATGGCATATTTATGGAATTCTTTTGGTATACCTCTATGTTGTACTATAAATAAAGGATAAGAAGTCATTTTGTAACACACTTGAAATACTTGAAAGAAATAAGAACCTCTCATCTCTTGCCCTCTACATTCTTGTCTATTTTCTTGTTTACTTTGAGCTAAGTTTCTTAACACGTTATCAGCACGACTTCTAACCAACTTAGGATATGTTGCTCAATTGAGGGATGTTCACGAAGAATAAAGCATGGTCAGGTCTTGATAAGTCTTTCCACGAAGGCTTAGTGGTATTACACAATTAGTGACGCCAACACGGTACAAATGTTCTTCGGTAAGAGTTAGGTATGTAACCAATTTATTTTACTTTGATTTGGCAAATGGGAATGATTTTGTAATGAACCAAACGTATGAATTATCTCTTTACTGGTTTTACTAAAATTAGCTTTGGCTATAAGTATTTTTTATGTGATTAATTTAAACTTGATATACCCACGTTTGTTAAAAGGAAAAAGGTATGATTCCACTAGTCTTATGTTAGTTTGCATTTGAATTTTACTGATTTTTACACTAGTTGGCTTGAACAAGTGTGTTAGACTCATTCATTATTTGTCTCCTTTTTCTTATAGGTAATGAAATGTTAATGCATGATATATATATATATAGTACTATATCTAAAATATATGTTTTGATAGATTCATATATAGTATATTAGTATATGAGTATGTACTGGATCGAAAATATTATTTCTTCAGTTGGGTGAGCCTTCGCTTTTTGGATCGTCTTCTACCCAATGCGGTACACCCCGTTTTTTGGTTCCCATTGGGTTTACCTTGTTCACAGGTCGACCCCATGGCAGCTATATTTCTTATCATTTTCAATTCACTTATTTTTAATGATAATTTTACTATGTCCAATTTATCAAAATTTAAATTTATGGCTATGTAAAATTATGTTCTATTTTCGAAGTGAATGAGACAAGTTGTGACAAATATTATACGGTGGGTTCAAGTCCCAATGCACCATGAGGGTAAAACATCGGGTTTTGAGTCCTGATGCTTCATGATGATAAGAGTTGGGTTCGAGTCCCACTCATTTTGGCTTAACATGTCTTTATATGGGTAAGGTATTGGGATTGAGTCCCAATGCACCATATTGATGATATAATGATGACTAAAGAAAAATAGTATATTTTTCATGAAATGTCCCACTTGATTTGCTCCATTCTTGAAGTGAATGTGATAGCGGTGCATAATAAGTCTAGATGAAGATAAGTGGTTGTTCAATGAAAGTGCGTGCGTGTGCCAAAGACCAAAATAATAATAGTCATCATTATGATAATTGTAAAAAGGAGAACGATAAGGTTTCTCAAAATAGTCCTTCAAAAGGTGAAGGAAATATTTACCATCAAATTGGTATAGAAAATTTACAAAGCACGTCGCGATAATTATACTCCATTCTTTGAAGAGAATGTGACTTGTGATAAGCATTGAGAATGCAGATTCATTCCTGAAGGTGGATGTAACAATATGTGATAAAAGTAATGAATAAAGACGTGCAATGCATGATTGAATACACACCACAACTCACCTCTAAGGGAGGTTTGAGAGAAAGAAAGATAATGAATATTACAATATGGTTACATGAATATGTATTGGTCGCGTACATGTGGTACGCCAAAATTATTTTGGCATGCCTTATAAAAGGTTATTAAAGGAAAAATTAAAGCAAGAAAGGTTTTTTTTATGATAATTTTGACCATGACAATTATTATGATATGATTTTCTCCGTGAAGGAGACATTCACCATATGGATGGTGTGATAAAAGATCTTGTAGTACAAAATTAATTAAGAGCTCCGGAAGAGCTAATTTGTTACTACCCGGATGAATGAAATTGTTCATGACATTGATATTGTAATAAGTCTCAAAAGAAAATTTTTGAATTTCAAATGTATTAGGCCAAATGGTTGGCATATTGAGACTATAAATGAAAGGAAAATTGAATATCTTCATATTACTATAATCATACCGGGTAAATATGAAAGGTTACCCGATTTTTCTTCTATTTGTATTACACATGTATAAGCATGATGATGGAATCACATGCCATAAGTAAACTAGAGGTTTACTGAAACAAAGATTAGTTGGCTTGACCGGTTGGCCATCCCGGTTCAATTATGATGCGAAAATTACTTGAGAATGCACATTAGCATATATTGAAGAAATAGAGATTCTTCAAAACAATTCTCTTTTGCTGCTTATTCTCATAATATACCAGTTAAGGTTGGGATTGAATCCCTTGATATCTTGAACGAATAAAAGGTGATATATATGTATGGGCCCAATCACCTGCCATGTGGACCGTTTACTATTACAGAATTTTAATAGATGCATCTATTCTATGGTCACATGTGCGTTTGTTATCAACTTGCTGTTTGGCTTTTGCAAGGTTGCTTGCTCAAATTATTAGAGCACAGTTCCAGAATAAAAATGATAATTTATCTTGATAATGTTGGTTTAAATCCAAGTTGGTTTAGCAGAAATTGTATGCCTCAATTAAGCTAAACCATTGGTTATGAGAATAAAACTCCCAAATCAAAATTTGGTATGAGGTATATTATTTAATATACAATAGCACTTGTACGCATCTAGCCAACAAGTTATGATAAATTCTCCCTATCTTAATTGGTTCAGGGTCAGGAACCAAATAATTTTCATCTAGAAGTATGGATGTGCTATATGATTTAATTATCCCACCATAATGTATAAAGATGGATTCCGAAAAAAGGTCGGGAAATGTGTTGGTGATCCCAGCATTAGGGGGAGAAAATGGGCAGCTGAAAAAGTAAAACATGGAATGAATTATTATGAGTGCACCTAGATCCTCGTACAAGAAAATGTGAACTTGAAGTTCAAGTGATAATTCATTTGCAAAATATTGCTAGACGCATTTGCTGACCCAAAGCTAAATGTTATTTAAGCTGTTAATGCTCCAAATAGAATAAAGTCCATGATGGACATAGTCTACGGAACACATGAAGCGTAATAGACTAATCGGTTTCAAAGATAAAACTCCTTGAAGAAGGAGAGGAGCAAATGATAAAGATGATCATACTAAGGAGGCACGTGCTCTATAAGAGCACCACGACATAACACTTTATAAGACCTCATGAGAGAGGCTCAGGTACCTGAAACTATTAAGATCTCGATAAGTTATGTCTTTATTTGATTGGTGATGGAACCAATATAGAATGATCGTCGACGATATTGTTGATATAATGTAGCGTTCAATATTATTAATATTGACGAGGATCTTGAGCTCAAATCTGTCATGGAATTTGGACAGATAAATAATTGGCCAAATGAAAAGTGCGCAATGAAATTGACTTCACCTGAAAAATGTGAAGTTGGACAGATAGTCCCAACACCTGAAGGTGAAATGAAAAATCAAGTCGATAGACATAAAGACGACTTGTACCACAAGATTTTTCGTAAATATATCTGGCTAGAACCATGAGTATAACAATATGCTAGCGAGATATAGTTTTATTCCTATGTGGAGATATTAGAATACAGTTAGTGTTATATTTCAAAAGGAATACTTGATGTAGATTTATTTATTCTAACAAATATTGCCAAGATTTTGTTGCTTATGCAAATGCAGGCATTTTCCTGAAGTTCGTTCTTCAAATAATCTATTTACATGTGAGAGTACTGCCATATTATCATTTTACAATGCAGTTAATTGTTGATACTTATTCAAGTCATGCCAAGATAAGCAACTGATAAAGCAAGGGACTCAACACGCAACAGATGTGTGACTTTTCTTTGAAGAGAAAATTCCATAATACTGAAGATAATGTTGTTTGCTTATATCAATTGGAAGAAGGATATATTGAAGGCAACAAAATAAAGCACATTTCACCAAAGTTCTTCTCAGACATGATCTTCGACAGATTGGTGATATAGACGTTCAACAAATTTATTTGATTGATAATTTGGTAGATCTGTTCAATGAATCATTACCAACCCCAGCATTTGAGAAGCTGGTATACGGGATTGGAATGCGTCATTCCCGAAAAGTAAAGTGATGTTTTCATCAAGGGGAGTAAGATATGCGCTGCACTCTTTTTTCCTTAGCTGAGGTTTTATCCCACTAGGTTTTCCTAGCAAGGTTTTTAACGAGGCAGCAAACAATGCGAATTACAAGATATGTGTACTCTTTTTCCTTCACTAAGATTTTTTCCCACGGAATTTTTTTTAGTAAGGTTTTATCGAGGCACATTATTATGAACATCCAAGGGGGAGTGTTATAAAATATAATTATAGTGGATGTCCATAACTACCAAATGAGTAATACCACTACTCTTCTCCATTGTCTCCATAACTCTCACTACTCTGATACTTATGGAGTTATGGTTGTAACTCCCATACCTCCCCCATGATCTCAAATGCTTAATGGCATATTTATGGAATTCTTTTGGTATACCTCTATGCAATACTATAAATAGAGGATGAGAAGTCATTTTGTAACACACTTGAAACACTTGAATTCTTTTGGTATACCTCTATGCACGAGTACCCTCATGGCGTACGCAGGACTTTTCATAAGCGGTGTCACGATTTCTAGTAAGAGGCCCATAACAGTCAAAAAATATGTTGTGGAGTCAACGAAGATCGAACCCAAGACCTCTTACAACAAACTTAAATCTATCAACCACTAGACTACTAAGCTGTCTTGTTGCAAATGGTGTCACTTTTAATGATTTTAGCTTGTATTTCTGTTTTACTTATTATTTATATATATATATAAATAGTAAAAAAATTTGACGAAGCGGTGTTCTGTGACACCTCTTGGATCCATGTAAATCCGCCCCTATATCTCGATGAGTGAATTTATTTAAAAGTTGTATTCGAATTATAAAATAAAATTGTAAGTTCCTGGAGATGATTATGAATGTTGATCGTTTATAACTAATTAAATAAAGAAAGAAACTATCTCATAGAAATTCTCAATCATCAATAATAGTTCAACCTAAAATTTATTTCCATTTTATAATCTTAAAACTTAATATCACAAGTTATCAACTTCTTTTTTTTATTTGAGGAAGAACACATAGCAACTTGAAAACCTAAATAGTGGTAAAGGCTAGAATTTAAAACACGTGAGTACAACTAATAATCTATGAATTTCACGTGATCACAAAAATCAAAGTGCAAAAACAGCCCGAAAAAGACATCAAAAAGGATAGTAAAGCAAACTAGTGAGAGAATTTAAAACTGAATGATGGCTCATCCGTGTCATATTTACTTAGGAGAATAACTAATTAGAATTAGAACTGAAAATGTATATTTGGTTTTCAAGTGTTATTATTCAAGTGGAATTAGTATTTAAATGATTCTAGTATTGGGCAACGTCTAAATAATTGAAAATGATTAGCTCTTCGCAATGTGAAATCTATCTTAAGGCGTTGGAACAGATGTATTTCATATTAAATTGAAGGGCATATTCTCAGGAAAATTTTTTATGAAAATTATAGTCACTACTTGTGACATAGTAATAGTGATACAGAATCTAAAATGACCAAATATTTATAGTATGTTTTAGTTACGATTCTCAAAGAGTCATCACCTAAGCACAACTTTTAAAAAATAAATCTTTCTTTTAGAGATATGGAAAGAAACGTTGGTCATATAGTTCGTAGAAAAAACGGATAGCTAAATGATAATGCGAAATTTGAAAATGGCTACTATTGAGTGAATATTTTACAAAAATAACTTGATCTATACTATATTAAAAGCACGAAGACCCTTAGTGAAATGTTGATTGAACTTTTTACCCTTCATTAAAGGACATCACAATA